>NC_133648.1:262108497-262297082 GCF_009905375.1 Apium graveolens
CAGAATACATTGCTGCAGGAAGCTGTTGTGCACAGATTCTTTGGATGAAGAATCAGTTACTGGATTATGGGTTAACATATTTTAAAATCCCTATTTACTGTGATAATCAAAGTGCTATTTCTATGACAGGTAATCCAGTTCAACACTCAATGACAAAGCACATCAGCATTAGGTACCACTTCATAAGGGAACATGTGGATGAAGGTACATTGGAATTGCATTTTGTTCCAACAGATCAACAACTAGCAGATATCTTCACAAAACCACTATGTGAAGCTACTTTTACAAGATTGGTAAATGAACTTGGAATGGTTTCAGGTTCTTTCTCTAAATTTGCTTAGTTTTTGTTCTGATGCATCAGACTTTATGATCAGTATTTACAGAAATTACTCTCTTCGTGTATTATGTGCTTAATTGAAAATTGCTTAAGTACTGATTGTTGTCTGATGTGAATTTCTAAACTCTAATAGTGATATGACTGTTTATGTGACTATTCAATCCTATGAGGATAACTGTGCTAGATACTGACCTAGTAGTCTTTAACATACTAGAGATCCCATGTTAGAAGTAATCATTTATGTGGAAATCTATTGACACAAGCAAATTCTGATATTGAGCTTAGTCGCGTTTACTTTGTCTATCTTATTACTAAGTCAAAAACTAGAATAATGCTTCTCATCTGTTAAGTTCTGATGTTAGTAAATCTGATGGATGTACTAAGTGCTGATAAACCTCACTCATCAAAAGAAAAAGTAAAAGAAAAGAAAATAAAAAAATCAGGTACTCCTTTGAGATCTAGAGTAAAAATGTGGAAGGGAGGACCCAAGTGCATTGCTGGTGTTAAGTAATATGCATCAGAAAAGAAAATAATTATTTTTCTTGGTGACTTTTCACACTCTATGATTACTGGAGAAATACTCTGATAATAGCATAAATTCTGATAAGCAGTCGTGACTCACTTACACTGAGAAGCCACTGTAAAATGGAATTTCAAAAGATGCATAAAATAAGCACAAAACAGTTGAGGTGGACTCGTGCATGAACTCATTCAAAAGTAAACTTCAGAATAATGACAGATTTTTAGTAAAGTTCTTAGTTATGCCTTATTTCTAAGATGTACTGAAGTGAATCAGACCTTACTCTTTGTCTGATATTTTGCTTAATGCACACACTTACACTCCATATGAATGATGAAAATTTCCGTGGCGATCAATGATGTTTTAGATGAACAGTTTATGTGTCAGATTGCATAAATTATGAGGACAGGTTCTGATGGAAGTTCTGATAAATAAGTTCTGAAGAACTGAAATCAGAATTTGTGTGAAGAATCATAGAGATAGGCATTCATTTTTCGAGTTAAGAAATCATGTTCTGATGACTGTTAAGTCCTGATATAAGTCTAAGTGCTGATATTAAATTTTGATCCTCTATTTGACTTATTTGTGGTTAAAAGCTGAAACAATCTTATTTTAAATCAGAATATGTACAGGTGAGATATTAACAGTCAATACAATTAGGGTTAGTGGAACACGTACATGCACAGTAATATTTACTTGTTACTTGTGCGCATTAAACCCTGTTTTACACTTCCAATGACTGTTTTTCTTCTTCCCAGTCTAGGGAGAAGAGGTAGAATTATTTCTACATGTCCGCATTAAATTTCCTTACGTCTCATGGCATTCTATCGCCTATATAAACCAATACTTCACTCCAGCCTACACATCATTTCTTTTCTCACATACTCACTCTCTTTTCCTTCATACCAACACAAACATGGTCAACTACAATATGTTTTTGAACTATGAGACCTTCAACATGGAGCTGAGCTGTGAGGACTGGTAGTAGGAATGGCACGTAACTGTCATTCCTGATGAGATTTGGGACTCGGTTCCCCAGGAGGTTCTCACACACCTCCTGTTCTTTTACATGGACTACCATCGCCATCTGGAGCGATTGGAAGAAGAAAGGCTGGAAGCTATCCGCCAACAAGAGCAAATCATACGACTCGCTATTCTTTTTGTAGAGAGTCGGAAGAAGAAATAATTTGTTTTCTTATTCCTGTTTTTCTTCATCGTCAGTTTTGTTCGGCTTCTTAGCCAAGGACAAACGCTGTTGATGTTAGGTTTAGTAGCTTAGGACAGTCTTGTAATGTTCTGATGTAACTTTCAATTTCATGAATGTATTCTCTTAATATATTAATGGAATTTTATATTTTTACAAGATTCTGTCTTTGAGATGTTTGCAACTTTATTGCATTTTTAAATCCTGATATATCCATATTCTGATGACCATTTTAATTATTGATTTAAATTAAGTTCTGATTTTAAAATATCAGTACTTGTTTACTTGATTTTTTATTGGTCATTCTCACACTTGCAAATTGTTAAAGAATAATGGTTTTGCAGTGAAAATGATTAAATGAGTGGGAACAATTTAAATTTTGAATTAAAACTGACTTACCTCAATTAATGGGATTACTTGGTAAGTGGAATGGTTTTTCCTTGAAAAACTGCATGTGATAAGCAATGATTACTGTTTTCCCGTGCCCATTAACTATTCATTATTGCTGCATGTCTGACAGGTGTCCAACGGTTATTTTTTTTAACCAAGTAGAAGTAAGAGAGAGAGAAGATTATACAATCTTTTATTTACTTTTACACTTTATCTCTTTTTCTTTGCTTTTACTCTCTCTCATCTCCTGACGTTGGTTTTTCATACAGACATTTTATCAAACACCTTACAGGCAATCTTAATTTTCAATTTTTCTCATGGCACCTAAGGATTTGATCATCGATGGAGCTAAGTTCGTTCCCAAAAACTATGCTGCAATCCTAAATCATGATGAAGCTCCGTCTGAGTTGCATTTTGTGCAAGATCTTCTTGCACACAGTGAAATTGGGTATGCATTGACCCAGCCTTCAGTCTTTTCAAGCCAACAAGTTCTGACGTTTTGGCGGACTGGGCATTTTGAGAATGGTGGTGCTAATGGTACTCCCAGCATTGTTTTTCAAGTGGATGATTCTGAACAAGTGGTAACTCATGGAACAGTTCGCAAGGCTTTACATATACCAGAAGGCTACATTTTCTCAACACCGGAGGAATCAGCTCTACAGCAGCTCATGGCTAATTTAGGGTATGAGCAGAGTTTGGCTAAGCTTGGACAGTTGAAACGAGCACATATCAGGAAGGAATGGAGCTTTTTCTTCGACTGCATCACTAAAGCCTTCGGGAATAAGTGTTCCAACTTTGATGCCATTCCAATAATGAGTCAGCACATCGGGTATGCTATTATAAACCAAACTCATTTTGATTTTGCAAGTGATGTGCTAGGATAGGATGACAGATGATAGAAATGTTGTCTACTTTGCTAGATTCTGTCAGCTTATATATAATTTCTGTTATTCTGATGACCCCAACCTACCACTGACTTATTTCCACCCTTTAAAATTGCAAAACGTGCTTTTAATGACTTGGTAAATGCTGACCTTAAGAAAACGGTGGTTAGACCATTACAGATTCCTCAGTCTGTAAAACAGATCCTAGTAAATGCTGATCCTCAAACCTATAGATCTGTTTATCCTGATGTATAACCTAACACCACATCCCAAACACCAGACCAACCATCAGAACATACCACACATACATCTATACCTCAACCCTCTCTCAAAACATATCTCAAAACTTATCTCACACCTTCACAGATAGCTCAACCTTCATCCTCAACACCTACTGTGAAGCCTTCATCTTCCAAGACCAAGAGGAAAAAGACTGTTCCTCAGACACCACAGAAGAGAAGGAGGATTGTACTGAGAGATGAGTCTGATAGCGAGGAACAGGTTTCTGCATCAGAACCTGTTGTAAAAGAAGCTGAGAAGGTTCGTTCTCAGAAGGATTCTGGAATTGGGGGATCTAAGCTTCTCAAAAGGCTTAGAAGAATGACTTCTGCTGAACCTCCCAAGGAATCCCTACCTTCAAAGAGATACAAGAAACAGAGAGCTAAAAGGCCAGCTTCAGATGATGAGGAAGCAGGAGCTAAGGAAGGAGATCAGGAATCTCTGATCTCAAAAGAACCAGAATTTGCTGAAGCCACTACATCTCCCTCTCCATTGTCCCCAACTCAGGAAGCTGCTACAGACAAGGCAAACACACCATCTGTGTCTCCTGTACATGAAACTATATCTCCTGTAGACCCAGGCACAAGTGCTGAAATTGATATTCAAAACCTGGTTGTGCCTGAGGTTCTCTACTTAGAAGCTCCAACAGCAATTAATCCATCAACAACACCTTATACTGATGCTACTCAAACTCCAGAATTGTCTACAACACCTTCTCTGCATCTAGATGTTGATGATCAGAATATAGGTGAGCATCAGGATATGGCTGTTGATCAGAACTTGGAAATAGATCAACACTTAGAGGATGATGTTGAAGCCTCCATTGCTTCTCATACTGTTGTTTTTATCAGAAGATGCTGATTCTGTCAGTTCTGATGCTTCAAATGCTGATACTACTGGTGATGCTGCTATTAATGCAGATGCTGATGAAGCTGGTCCTTCAGGACATGCACCTACACAAACTGTTCACAAATCTGAACTACTTGAGAAGTTTGTGACAAGAGCAGCACCAGTACCTTGGAGTGAAACTCCTAGAGGACAGGAGTGGACTAAGGAATGGAACTCAATTACCTTTGTTCCATCTGACAACATTCTTGCTGAGCACTTGGAAAAAGCTGATGAAATTTTAATTAACAATGATTTCAAGACACAGCTTCGAGTCACTGCATTGAGTACTAGACATCTGCAAGGTCTCAATTCAGCAACTCATGCAGAGTTACATAAAATTCAGGAAGAATTGCTCAAGTAAGAAACAGTTAAGAAAATTGAAAAGAAAAAATTCTTCCAACCTACCTTTGATAGAGTTGCTTACATTGAGAAGACCCAGGAGAAGCAATAGTCTCAGATTGATGATATTTTGAAAAATCAAGCTTCTCAGCAATCTCAACTCGATGAAATCCAAGCTTCAGTGGAATTGCTTGTCTCTCTTCTCTTACCTGCTGATGCCAAAAAGGGGGAGAAAGTAATTAAGTCCAAATGCAAAACTGATCAGACACTGAAGGGGAAGGATGATGAAAAAGATGACCAGGGAAACTCTGGAATGGGTGGAGGTCATGGTCAAGGTAGAAGTTTCTCATCAAGAAGAACTGAAATTAAAAGTCACAGGACAAGTTCTGATGCTGGAAAAAGAATTACTTCTGCTACTGGTAAAAGGATAAGTTCTGATGAACTTTTGGATCTTGATGAAGAATTATCAAGACAGTTATTTCTTAAGGAGAATCCAGGAATGAACTTTGAGAGTCTGATGGAAGAAGAAGCTAGACTTAAGACAGAAAAAGTCAAATCTAAATCTGAAGCTTCTGTTGGTAAAAAGAAACTTCCAAAGATCAAAGGTATTGTGATAAAGGAAAGAACAAATCCTGAAGCAACCAAGGCTAAACCACAATTGCAGATAGATCCAAGGTCTAAGGGCAAAAAGAAAGTTGGTGAACCTATCAAGGTTTATGTGCCTCCTGTGAATGAAGAAATTATTGTTGAAGATGCTGATCTTGCTCTGACTTCAAGAAAATTTTCTAAGACAACCTCTGACATTGCTCAAGTTGTTCAGAGTCAAGATATGGTTAGTTCTAATATCTCAAAGAAGCAAGTAACCTCTGACATAGCTCAAGTTAACTTGATATCAGAAGATAAATCAAAGGAAACCTCTGACATTGCTCATGTTAAACCTTCAAAGATACTCCTACCAGGATTCACCAAAGCCAAACAAACTCAACCTTTGAAGACTGTTGTAAGTGGTTTTGAAGCAAGAGTGGTTACTGGAAAGGAATCAAGAGATAAAACTGGATTGGGTAGTGCTGATGAAAGAAGAATACAGAACACAACCAATGATCCAACTTCCTTAATTGAACCAGGTATTGGAGCAACTCCTGAAAGATTGAATCAACTAGAATCTGTACAGATGGTTTACCATACCTACTTAAAAGAACACATCTTGTTGTACTTCATGACAGATGGTAGGGTTTATCATATAAGGGAAAATGCCATTCCACTGAAGTATTTTGAAGAATTGGAACATGTATTATTCTTACTTCAAGTGAATGACGTGAAAACAATCTGTGATTAATACAAATAATCAAACAAGTGTGTGCGTGAGTAAATGAAATCAAACGGAGGAAGAAAAGATATAAACAGAAGAGAGATCCTCGAGTCCAGTTGAAACTGTCTCCTTAAAGCTATTTCGCCTCTCACCGTATGTGCGAGTCGATAGCCTCCCAGGATAAAACGAGGTAGCGGCGGCGTTACGGATAACGAGCACCTTCAGCGAGCTTGAACGGGCACGAAACTATCACCGAGAGAGAGAGAGAGATTTGTGTTTAGAGGCGAATATGTTTTTGGTGTGTCTAACCCTAACGCCTTAGAGGTGTTTATATAGGTGTAGATAGACTTGTGCGCTACTCTTTTCCATAATTAAATATCATTAATTATGGAATCGGTGTAATACTTGCAAGCTACTCTATTCCATAAATAATCTGAAACAGAATCAGATTAAATATATCAAGACATACACCATATCAATTAATCTGAAACAAAATCAAATTAATTTATCCCATAATATTTGAGCCAAATTCTAATGGAAAATAATAATTTCCATTATTAAGAGAATATCATCATATCTCACACATCTTTTAGTCATAATGCTCAAAAATATGACTTACCAATATGGGACTTATACCCATATTTTCCAACAATCCCCCACATGGGTGAGATTGGTGATCTTAGTAGCACACACCAGACAGACAGACAGACAGACACGGAGTTTGACTTGGTGATAGTTTCTTCGATCAGATATAGCATACGATAGGTAGAGAATGCTCCTTGAACCTTCGCTCGAGTAAGCATACCGACTTTACTGGTAGATAGTAGACGTGTTTGTCCTTGAACTGTTCGACCGTTTATGTAAACGATGATATACTTATCACTATATCATTTCTGACTCGTTCAGCTCTCATGAGTATGTCCATTTTGGCCATGGAACATCATCCTGGTTCTGCAGAAGTTTCTAAAGAATTGTGCCTCGCAATTCTCCTTTGAAGCGGCCCCACTTCTCTCCCACATAGGTGATCTTTATCTTATAGAGTAACCCGCGTTTACTCAACTGAATTCCATGCGTTCACTCCTGAGCTCCATGTATTCATCAAAGATCATTAAAGGCTCAAAGCTTAACCTCGTACCTTACGGGTCTCACTGTTTCCTCATCATAGGAACAGGCCAGGGGTTACCCCCACAGTGATTTGGTCATCATGATTTAGTTGTCCCATTGAACCAAGTTCTTGGGATCTCCAGTCAGCAATGGTTGGGTGTCCACCATGATGCCGTTAAGCAATAGGCTTAAGGCCCATCCCTCTCGATGATTTCTCAACCACTTCTCTTGATAACCCTTTGGTTAGTGGATCCGCGATATTATCCTTTGACGGTATATAGTCAATAGTGATAATTCCGGTTGAGATCAATTGTCTAATGGAACTGTGTCATCGTCGTATATGACGAGACTTTCCATTATACATCGTGCTCTGTGCTCTGCCAATAGTGGATTGACTATCACAGTGAATCCCTATTACAGTTACAGGCTTTGGCCATCTTGGAATATCCTCCAGAAACTGACGTAGATATTCAGCCTCTTCGGCGCATTTATCTAGTGCCACAAACTCAGCTTCCATCGTGGAATGAGTTATCACCGTTTGTTTTGAGGATTTCCATGATATTGCCGCTCCAGCTAATGTAAACACATAGCCACTCGTAGACTTAAGTGCTTTCTTGCTAGATATCCAATTTGCGTCAGTATATCCTTCTAATACTGCTGGGTATCTGCCATAGTGCAGTCCATAGTCTCGAGTTCCCCTCAAGTACCTTAGTACCCTTATAATCGCTTTCCAGTGATCAGCTCCCGGATTACTCGTAAACCTACTCAACTTGCTAATTGAGTATGCAATGTCTGGTCTTGTACAACTCATGAGGTACATCAGACTACCAATTATCCTCGAGTATTCCAATTGGGAAACAGCTACACCTTTGTTCTTGGATAGGTGCAAAGTCATATCCACAGGTGTCTTAGCTTTCTCAAAGTCATCCTTAAGAAACTTCTCAAGGATCTTGTCAACATAATATGGTTGACTTAATGCGAGACCCTCTGATGTTCTAGAAATTTGAATTCCCAGAATTACATTTGCTAGTCCCATATCTTTCATGTCGAACCTTGATTTCAACATGTCCTTTGTAGATTTGATAACTTTATCATTGCTTCCAGCAATAAGTAGATCATCTACATATAGTGTCATCATGACATAGCCATTGTCATTCTCCTTGACATAGCTGTTCTCATTATCCTTGTAATAGGCACAGCTATCACATTTATTGATTTTGAAACCATTGGCCAGCACGACCTCATCAAAATTTTCATGCCATTTCATAGGCGCTTGTTTCAAACCATACAATGATTTCACCAATCTACACACTTTCCTTTCTTGTCCTGGGACAACAAACCCTTCAGGTTGTTCCATATAGATTTCTTCATCTATGTCTCCATTTAGGAAAGCTGTTTTCACATCCATTTGATGTACAGTTAGATTACGCATTGCAGCAATAGCAAACATCATCCTTATGGACGTTATTCTCGTTACAGGAGAATATGTATCAAAGTAATCAAGGCCTTTTTGTTGCTTGTATCCTTTAATTACAAGTCTGGCCTTATACTTATCAATAGTGCCATCAGTTTTCAACTTCTTCTTGAAAACCCACTTGCTACCTAATGGTTTGCAACCAGTTGGCAAGTCCACTAATTCCCAAGTATGATTTTGCATAATTGAATCAACTTCATTCTTGATGGCCTCTTTCCACATAGGCCCATCAGGTGAGGTAACCGCCTCCTTATAAGTTTTTGGGTCACCTTCTTCGAGCAAATAGGTCATAAAATCAGACCCATAGGATTTCTCCGTTCGTTGTCTTTTGCTCTTTCTCACTACCCCCACATTTTCGTCTTCACTTTCGTCACTCTCATTATCGTCATCTACAGACTCATGAGATCGTTTAGACGTCGTAGGTTGTTGGTTTCCTGGATTACAGGGAAACATTGTCTCAAAAATGAGGCATTCCTTGATTCCATAATGGTATTCTTTTGAATATCAGGAATCTTGGATTCATGAACAAGAAACCGATATGCAGTGCTGTGTGGAGGATATCCGATGAAGACACAATCCACAGTCTTAGGACCTATCTTCACCTTCTTCGGTGTAGGGATCAGTACCTTTGCAAGGCACCCCCACACTTTCAGGTGTTGGTAACTTAGTTTCTTTTTCTTCCACATTTCATAAGGACTTACATCCTTATTCTTGCGCATCGTAATATTTAAAATATTATTTGCGCTTAAGATGGCTTCTCCCCACATCGATTGTGGGAGCCCAGAGCTTAACAACATCGCATTCATCATCTCTTTCAGAGTGCGATTCTTCCTTTCAGCCACACCATTTGACTGAGGGGAGTATGGTGCAGTGACCTCATGGATTATACCATGTTGTGAACAGAATTCCCCAAACGGTTCAACATATTCACCTCCACGATCACTTCGTATCGTTTTGATTTTCTCAGTTTGTTGTGTCTCAACTTCTTCCTTATAGATTTTAAATTTATCTATAGCTTCGTCTTTGCTTTTCAACAAATATACATAGCAGTATTTTGTACAATCATCAATGAATGTAATAAAATACTTGTTTCCTCCTCTTGTTGGAGCGAATTTTAAATCACATATGTCGCTATGTATTAGGTCTAGCATTTTGGTGTTCCTTTCCACACGTTTAAATGATGATCTCGTTAATTTTGCCTCAACACAAGTCTCACACTTATGTTTTGGATCGATAGTAAGTTTAGGTATGTATTCTTTTGCACTTAAACGTCGTAAAGTGTCATAATTTACATGTCCTAATCTAGCATGCCATAAATTAGGAGACTCAAGCAAGTAAGCAGAAGAATTCTTCATTTCATTATCGTCCTTAACGGAGATTACATTGAGCTTAAAAAGCTCATCAGTTAAATAACCCTTGCCTACAAACATACCACTCTTAGACAAAATAACTTTATCTGACTCTATTACAATGCGAAAGCCATGCTTATTCAACAGAGAACCAGACACAAGGTTCTTGCGAATATCAGGCACATAAAGTACATTCTTCAATGTCAGATTCTTCCCAGAGGTCATCTTCAGGATCACCGTGCCTTCACCCTCAATGGTAGAAGTTGCTGAATTCCCCATGTAGAGCTTCTCACCAGCATCGGAAGCTTTGAGGCTAGAGAAAACCGCCTTGTCTGAGCAAACATGCCTAGTAGCACCAGTATCAATCCACCATTCACGTGGATTAGAACCGACCAGGTTCACTTCAGAGACCGTAGCACAGAGGTCTATGTCACCCATCTCCTTGGAGATATTCTCTACCATGTTTGCTTCTTTCTTCTTGTTGGGCTTCTTCGGCTTCTTGCAGTCAGAAGACCTATGACTAACTTTATCACAGTTGTAGCACTTCCCTTGAAATTTCGACTTTGAAATCCCTCCCTTGGGTGCCAGCTTTGCCCCTTTACCAGAATTAGCCTTCTTGGGCTTGGAGCTTTGAGCATGCTCCACCATGTTTACCTTCTCAGTGGCAACGTTAACTTTCTTCTCGGACCCTCTGTTGTCTTCTTCAATACGAAGTCTAACAATAAGATCCTCCATAGACATCTCCTTTCGCTTGTGCTTAAGGTAGTTCTTGAAATCTTTCCATCCAGGTGGAAGCTTTTCAATAACAGCAGCAACTTGGAAAGACTCACTTATGATCATTCCCTCAGCATGAATGTTATGAATGATCACCTGCAGTTCCTGCACCTGACTGACCACAGTCTTAGAGTCTGCCATCTTATAATCAAGAAAGCGGCCAACAATCCACTTCTGTGCCCCAGCGTCCTCGGTTTTATACTTATGGTCAAGTGCCTCCCATAAGACCTTAGATGTTGGCTTCACGCTATATACGTTATACAACGAGTCAGACAAACAATTTAACACATAGTTCCGACAGATGTAGTCAGAGTGCTTCCAAGCATCAGCAGCATACACAGTCTGCATGTTACTCTCAGCAGTGAGCAACGGTGGTTCTTCCTTAAGGAAGCGATCCATATGCAACGTGGTCAGATAAAAGTGCATCTTTTGTTGCCAACGTTTGAAGTTCGTTCCGTTGAACTTCTCAGGTTTTTCAGCATGTGCAGCAGGCACAGTTGGCATAACAGGTGCAGCAGGCACCACGGGTGGAACAGATGGTACGTGCGTCTGTACTACAGGTGTATGCACACCAGTAGGCACCGCAGGTATGATCGGAGGAGTGAATCCTGCCGATATCTGTCCAAGAGGAACACTAAACTGTCCAATGACAGTGTGTCCCACAGGCACATGTCCCGAAGGCACATGTCCAACAGGCGTTTGACCCCCATCAGATCGTACGATCCGTGCGTTAGGGTTAATCGGCTGCTGGTGAACCCCATCAGATCCAGTGATCTGTGCGTTGGGATCAGCCGTCATGTTCATCGAATCGTTCACAGTTTGGTTCTCCATCGATCTGTTACTCAACAAAACAAGCAGATACAGATGTATCAGTCACAGATGTATATAAAACAAATAGCTTTAAGATTGTGAAAACAATCTGCGATTAATACAAATAATCAAACAAGTGTGTGCGTGAGTAAACGAAATCAAACGGAGGAAGAAAAGATATAAACAGAAGAGAGATCCTCGAGTCCAGTTGAAACTGTCTCCTTAAAGCTATTTCGCCTTTCACCGTATGTGCGAGTCGATAGCCTCCCAGGATAAAACGAGGTAGCGGCGGCGTTACGGATAACGAGCACCTTCAGCGAGCTTGAACGGGCACGAAACTATCACCGAGAGAGAGAGATTTGTGTTTAGAGGCGAATATGTTTTTGGTGTGTCTAACCCTAACGGCTTTGAGGTGTTTATATAGGTGTAGATAGACTTGTGCGCTACTCTTTTCCAGAATTAAATATCATTAATTATGGAATCGGTGTAATACTTGCAAGCTACTCTATTCCATAAATAATCTGAAACAGAATCAGATTAAATATATCAAGACATACACCATATCAATTAATCTGAAACAAAATCAAATTAATTTATGCCATAATATTTGAGCCAAATTCTAATGGAAAATAATAATTTCCATTATTAAGAGAATATCATCATATCTCACACATCTTTTAGTCATAATGCTCAAAAATATGACTTACCAATATGGGACTTATACCCATATTTTCCAACATGACAAAATAACAGAAAGTGCTGCAAATTATTTGAAGAGTCAAATTCAGAGACAGAAAAGGCTTTATTCTGTTAAGTCTGACAGCACATATCTTCCAAAGTACAGAGATCACAAGGGTGATATTGTTGAGATGAAGCCTAACTCTGCTAAGATTATAACTACCTTTCTGGGTTACAAGGCTGTGGAATTCAATCTTGAGTCTGACAAGGCATATTTGATCAGACTGGATGAGGATATAAAGAAAGCTAAAATTAATGATCTCAGGGCTGCAATCTTTCAAACTGGTGAAGATTCTAGAGAACTTAAAGATGCTAAAAGGAAGATGATTGATGAACTCAGATATGTTGAGAGATGTTTGTTAAAGAAATATCTCAGAACAACTCCTGACATCAGAGAGATCGGAAAATGAAGCCAAGTCAAGATCTACAACTGCTCAAATTCTGATATGAATACAGACTGAAGTTGTTATCAAAAGTTAAAGTTGGTAAAGCTTTAAGGACTGTAAGTTGTAGTTATCTAGTCAAATTCTCATGCATTTGTACTTAATGTTTTTGACATCATCAAATATCTGTTAACTTGTATATTGTGCTAATTTACAAGTTGGGGGAGATTGTTAGATATATTTGATAATGTCATGACTAATGTGATTTATGTTTAGTTTTCAGATCATACTTAAACATGCCAAATCAGTACTTAACTGAAATCAGCACTTATATAGAAGTCAGAACTTAAGTCATCAGTACTTAAGGTTCAGGAGATATTTATCAGAAGATAATATCAGGACTTAAAGGAAACGTTCAGATAAGGAAGGCAGCAGATTTACAGGAAGAGAAGATCAAGACAAACGTAAGAAGAGATATACATGAAGAAGGAATTCTATGAAGAATAGAATACTTGGAAGAAAAGATATCTGATTGATATATCTTAGAAAGCAGAATTATATTCCATATCAATTAGCGATTATCTTGTAACTGTGTAGTATATAAACACAGACATAGGGTTTACACTATAAGTGTTATCATTATCGAGAAGATTATTCATTGTAACCCTAGCAGCTCTCGTGATATTTGTTCATCACTGAGAGAGGACAGTTCCATACTGTAACAGAGTTTATTGTTTTGAATAAAGTTTTTTTCTGTTACTTGAGTTATTAAAGTTCGATTTGATTGTGCCATACACTGTATTCACCTCCCTCTACAGTGTGTGTGACCTAACACCTTAATTTTAATTAGGAGTATTAATTTTACTACTAAAAATAGCCTAATTTTTATTTAATTATTATTAATTATTAATTAAAAATTAGAAAAATATACAAATTCTATGCAAATCGGGTCGGGAAGAACATGGTCGGGTCAAGAATTCAAGTCGTGATTTCTAATTGATTACTGCATCAAATCAAGTGATTCGAGTACCCAAATCGAAGGTTTTGATCTGTTCTTTCTGTTTCTGATATCAATTTCATGTTTTAATTCATCATTTTTTATTTTCAATTTCTAGGGTTAATGTTCGAATTAGGGCTTTTTGATTTTAGGTTATTATGATGTTTTGATGATTGATATAGCATTGTTAGATGATTTACAGTCGATTCATGGTGTTTAATTGAACAAACGATTCTTGGATAGTAATTTAAGATTATTAGGGTTTATGTTCAATTTTCAAATTATACCTTCGTGATTTTGGTGAATATTTGGTTCTTGAAATGTTAGGGGTTTGATTGTATGTATTCTTAGCTTCAATTTGCAATATAGAACGTAGAGTTTTATGTATAGATGAATGATTTCGATATTTTGGCCGGAGTTTTAAGTCGGTTTGATCGGAGATTGCTATTCAGGGATGTTTTTGGTATGATTTGGCCGGGAATCGATTGCTGGGGTGATTTAGGCCTGAAACCCTGTGAAAAACACATCAAACAGTTGTGTTTTTGGCCTGATTTTGGCTGGCCGGAATCCGGGCCGGTGGCCGGATTCTGGGAAATTTCCGGTCATGTTCTTCATGACCTGGAAATCGACCCGTTAACCCGTATAAAATACCCAGTTTTGACCCGTTTCTGTCAGAGTTTGATTTCTGACAACTTTTTTTGAAAATTATTTTTATTTTTATTTTATTTTAAATATAAAAATCAGTTTTATTTATTTTAAAAATTAATTAATTAGGTATTTAATTAATTGATTTATATTATAAATAATTCTGAAATATTTTCTAAAATCAGATTTAAATATTTTCTTAATTATTTATTATTTATTATTTATTAATTCTTTAAAAATGATTTATTATTTTGATAAATAATCAAATAATTTTCAATAAATCATAATAAATTCATTTTAATTCCAAAAATTATAGAAAAATCATTTTTAATTCAGTTTTTCCTAAATAATTATTTAAAAATTATTTTAGGGTTTAATAATTAATAATAATTATTTATATCGAATAATAAATTGATTTATTTGTGTTTAATTGATATTAATTAGACCGCTTGTCCGATTCGAGCAAAACGAAAGCCCTTTGACTCAGAAAAATGATTTATTTTCATTAAAAAATAATATTAAAACCTATTTTTTTCTAGAAACTAGTTGACCTTTGATATTTATTTGATTATAAGCCGAATCGCGTGTAGAAATGAGTCCGTTAAATCCCGAAAAATAGGAAACGAGTCAGATAATGATCAATTAAGCAAACAGCGAGTCGATTTCGAATCTAAAAATTATTTTAAAACTAAAAATGACTTTGTGGCTTATGTGCTTATGTGTATTATGTGGTTAATCGAGTCTTGCTTGATAATAAATAATATACGAGTCAATAATACGCATATGGGTAGATAATAGGAGTTACGCGAAGTCGATTTGAGACGCGATTGAAATACGAGATGAATAAATCAGTCTATTTCTTTGATAGAAGCCAAGCCAGCAAGGCGGATTGAGCTGGTGATAGACGAAGGTGAAATATTTGGAGTAAATTTTGTGGAAGGCAAGGTTTTTCCCTTTCTAATTTCAGAATAGTGACGTTTCTTCAGATTCTTATCACGTTTGTACTCTTTGATTCTTATTCATAACACACTGATACACAATTACTATTCTCTTGTTTATATTTCATTTTGATTCTTGATTTCTCCTTTTCCTTTGAATTCTCTATTCATATTCCAATAGTTACACATACACGTTGGTATATTCTGGTGGTTGGAATATACCAAAGCATACCGATTGTTCCGGGTTTTCTTCCATGAACTGGATAATGACGTTTGGGATTGAGTTTACACTTGATTCTAAGGACCGGGACATAACCGGATCCTTGAGATGGGCCGTAGTTTCTGGGTACCCGACTGGATCTATATAGTGAGATATAGATCTGCACTGTATCCGGGCTGATCAGCAGGGTATAGGTGCGAACTCGTGTCTAGTTTAGTTCATTTGTATTCGCCGACAATAGCCTTTGTTCTTTTCTCACACGGTTATATCTTTGCAGATGTAACCAAATTACTGTTTCATTTCATTTACTTTAGCACTGTTTATATATTGCGGACTTGTTAAGCAAATTTTTGGCTCACCCCTTTTTGTTGTTATTCACCCTACTGTTTTCAGTTAAGAAGGAATATGAAACCTATCTGGACTCGAGTAGTAAAGAAGCGGGTCAAGCCGCGGGATCCTCTAATACCCAAGGTGTTGATCCCAATTTAGGAAGAAATCTTTGAGTTGCCTGAGCAGGTGGAGCGTAGTTAGTTAGTTTGTGTGTGTTTGAATAAAAATGAACTTAGTTTAAAACTGGTTAGACAATGGTTTGTAATAAAGAGAGTTTGTAAGAATTTAAATTTGGTTTGTAATAAAGTAGTTAGTGGTTCTTGTTTTCATACTTCAACCTAAAAAGATCCTAGTTAGTGTTAAAGGGGTTTAGATATATTTTTGCATTATTTTTATACAGGTTGTATAGGTTTTGAGATTAGCTAGCAACCCCTAGACTTATACCCCGGGTCTGGAGGGCATTACATCTACCCTAGCTAGTAGCCTCTCACCATCTAGATTATGTGTCTGGGTGGTTAGCAAAATTTCTTGAACCAAGTCACTTGAGTAAAGTTGCACCTGAGAATCAGATCCAGGTAATGTGTAGGAAGAAGAAATTTTAGAAATAAGAGTCTGTTGTTCGGAAGTGAATGTTGGAAGCTCCCCCTGAATGGATGAGGGAGCTTCAAGGGATCTGCTCTCTTTGTGTGTGCCATCCTTATTTCTCCTCCCATACACTTGAATTTGTTCAAGTGATGGTTGTACAGACTCTTTACATGGTGTATTTGGGTTATTGCTCTTTTCAATAGAGACATCCTTTTCAGAGGGTGCATCTAGAGTTTGTTTAAGTCCCTTCTTTACAACTACATCCTTTTGAGAGGATGTTAGATATATTTGAGATATCATGTCAAATATGATTTGTGTTTAGTTTTCAGAACTTAACAACAGGATATATCAAGACTTATTGAAGTAAGAACTTAATATCAGAACTTAAGGTGTCAGAAGATATATATCAGTACTTAAGTGTGGGAAGACTTCTTGATAAGGAAAGAGGCTGATTTACGAAAGAAGATCTGGACTAAAACAATAGAAGATATGCATGGAAAGAGTTAGAGGACTAGAAGACTTGTAGAAGATATCTGATTGATATATTTTAGGAGACAGAATAATATTCCATATCAATTAGAATATATCTTGTAACTGTGTACTATATGAACACAGCTTAGGGTTTACACTAGATGTGTTATCATTATCGAGAAAATTATACATTGTAACCTAGCAGCTCTTAGTGATATTTGTTCATCACTGAGAGAGAACAACAGTTTATATTGTAAAAGAGTTTATTGAATATACTTGATCTTTGTTACATACTTGCGTTCAAATCGATTTGATTGTATAAACACTGTATTCAACCCCCTTCTACAGTGTTGTGTGACCTAACAAGTGGTATCAGAGCTTTTCTGTTAACACACATACAGTAAAGCTCCAAACAATCATATCTGAAGAAACACAAACCCCAACTAAGCCCACCAAAACTCAAGAAACTCAAAACACTCAAACCCACAGTCGATATGAGATAATTAAAGTTCCCATACTGAGACCATCTGAGTATCCCATATGGAAAGTGAAGATGGCTATATTTCTGGAAGCTACAGATCCAGAATACCTTGACAAAATTAATGAAGGACCACATAAGCCTACCAAGCTCTCTATTGTAGTTGTTGATCAACCAGCAAAGACCATACCAAAGGAGAAAAGTGAGTACACAGCTGAAGATATCTCATCTATTGCTAAGGATGCAAGGGTAAGGCATTTGCTGCATAGTGCCATTGATAATATCATGTCAAACAGGGTAATTAATTGCAAGATTGCAAAGGAGATATGGGATGCTTTGGAAACAAGATGCCAGGGAACTGATGCAATCAAGAAGAACAGGAAGACTATACTCACACAAGAGTATGAGCACTTTGACTCAAAAGCTGATGAGTCATTAACTGATTTATATGACAGGTTTGCCAAACTCTTGAATGATCTGTCACTAGTGGACAAGGAATATGATCTTGAAGATTCAAATCTAAAATTCCTTTTAGCTCTTCCTGAAAATTGAGATTTGAAGTCTACTACCATAAGAGACAACTATGACCTTACTGAAACTACTCTTTATGAAATTTATGGTATGCTCAAGACTCATGAACTTTAGATGGATCAAACGAGCAAGAGGCATGGAAGAAAGTCAAGGACAGTTGCTCTTAAAGCTGGGGAGGAAGCTCCTAAAGTTGTTGTCTCAAAGAGGGGCAAAGGAAAGGCTCTCATCATAAAGTCTGATTCAGAATCATCAAATTCTGATGATGATGATTCAGAAACTGAAAGTTTATCTGAAGTGGATACTGATGTAGAGATGATGCAACTGTGTGCTCTTATGGTGAAGGGTATCACAAAGATGGCCTACAAAAAATTTAGAAAGGGCAAGAAGTTTTCCAAGAAAGGTGGAAGTTCTGATAAGAAAGGGTTCAGAAAGTCTGAAGGCAAGGAGGAAAGTCTGACAGAGGAGACAACTCAAATGTCAAATGCTACAATTATGGTGAAGGAGGCCACATATCTCCTGACTGCAAGAAAGGAAAAGGTGATAAAGGCAAGGCACTTGTCACAAAGAAGAAAAGCTGGACAAACACTTCAGATTCTAAAGATGAGGTGAACTATGCCTTGATGGAAAATGCTGATAGCAGTACTGACACTACTGAATTGAAGGTACATCAAACAACCTTTGATTTTCATACTAATGATATTACTGAGTTGAGATTATATCTTAAAACCATGTTCATTAGTTATAGAGATCAGACTTTAACATGAAAAAGATTAACATCTGAAAATCTTTCCTTTAAAAAGAGAAATGACTATTTAGAAAAAGAGTTAGTTATGTTCCATCAAACTCAGAAAGAATAAGATGATGATTTTTATGTTAGAGATGAAGTGCTAAAATTGAATGAATATCTAAAAACTGAGTTAGAAAAGGAAAGAAAAATTATCAGAACTTGGACTAACTCTGGCAGAACAACTCATAATTTACTAAGTAGTGAAAACTGGAAAGAGGGCTTAGGTTATGGAGATGATAAAATTGAGAAAGGAACTGTGCAAATTGAGCCAATTGTTGGTAAACAGACTGTTAAGCCCAAGATAAATCATGTTAAGTTTGTAGCAAAAACTGTAAAGTCTGATTCTGAAAAGATGAATGAGTCAAGGACAGAAGTCAAAAAAAAGTCAACTTCTGACAAATTAAAACAGGATAAATCAGCTGAAGTTAACATAGGCTTAATGACAAAGTAGCAGCTTAAGCATAAGCTGAAAGAGATTAAGAATGTGAACAAGGTAAAGAAAGCTAGGAAAAATAGAAATGGAAAGGAAGGTGTGAATAAAAGCAATAATTATATGCCTGTTCCTAATGCTCTTAGAAAGAAATGCTATAAATGTGGAAACTCTAACCATCTTGTTTCTTTTTGCAGGAAGAGTAAGGATATAAACTCTTTACCTCCTAAATCAGGAGTTAAGAGTCAGTCTGTTAGGTTTAAACCACAAAATCCTTGTTTTCATTGTGGTAGTTTATGGCATTCCATTTATACTTGTAAGGAGTAACATAGTTTGTATTATGATTATTATCAAATAAAACCTTTTTTTAAAGAAAGTTAGCATTATTCCTTCTTGTGTAAGTTCTGATGTAAAGTCTGATTTAAAATCTGATAAAGAAAATGTTAGCATAAACTCTGAAATTAAATCCGTTGCAAATGCTAACAAACTTAATAAGGCCAAAGGATCCAAGCAAGTCTGGGTCCTTAAAACTAACTAATAGTGGTCTTTGTGATTGCAGGGCAACATGAAAAACATCCTAGTTCTGGACAGTGGATGTTCAGGACATATGACTGGAAATAAAGCCCTGCTATCAGACTTTGTCGAGAAGGCTGGCCCTGGAGTTTCTTATGGAGATGACAACATGGGAAAAACTCTAGGATATGGAAATATCAATCTTGGGAATGTCATCATTGAAACAGTAGCTCTTGTCTCAGGACTTATTTACAATCTGCTAAGTATGAGTCAAATCTGTGACAGAGGTTATCATGTGGATTTCTTTGAAGAACAATGTGAAGTTGTAAGCAATTCTACAGGCAAAGTGGTTCTGAAAGGTTACAGGCATGGTAACATTTATGAAGCCAGACTTTCAACAAGTTCTGATGGTTCTGCAATCTGTCTATTAAGCAGAGCATCAATTGAAGAAAGCTGGAATTGGCACAAGAGACTCTCTCATTTAAATTTCAACAATATAAATGAGCTTGTAAAGAAAGATCTTGTGAGAGGACTACCAAAGTCAGTATTTGCTCCTGATGGCCTTTGTGATTCATGTCAAAAGGCAAAACAAAGAAAATCTTCATTCAAGAGCAAAACTGAATCCTCAATTCTTGAGCCTTATCACATACTGCATGTTGATCTATTTGGTCCAGTCAATGTCATGTCCATTGCAAAGGAGAAATATGTTATGGTTATAGTGGATGAGTTCACAAGATACACTTGGGTGCATGTATTTCTTGCACAAGAAGACTGAAACTGCATCTACTCTAACTGGTCATGTCAAACAGCTAGATAAATTGGTCAAAGACTCTGTTCAAGTCATAAGAAGTGATAATGATACTGAGTTCAAGAATTCAGTCATGGAAGAGTTCTACAAAGAGCATGGAATAAAGCAGGAATTTTCTGCAGCTGGAACTCCACAGCAAAATGGAGTTGTAGAAAGAAAGAACATGACTCTCATTGAAGCTGCAAGAACTATGCTTGATGAAGCAAAGCTACCAACCTACTTTTGGGCTGAAGTTATGCAGACTACTTATTTCACACAGAATGTTACCCTTATAAACAAGCATGGAAAAATACCATATGAGATGGTGAAGAGAAAGAAGCCAAATCTGAAATACTTTCATGTATTTGGATGTAAGTATTTTGTTCTTAAGACTCATCCTGAACAACTATCAAAATTTGATCTAAAAGCTGATGAAGGAATTTTTGTTGGATATCCACTTTCCACAAAAGCCTTCAGAGTCTATAATTTAAGAACAAGGGTTGTCATGGAATCTATCAATGTGTCTTTTGATGATAAGAGGATTACTGGACTTGAAGATTTCAATGACCATGATCAGCTGAGATTTGAAAATGAAGATTTAAATTCTGATTCTGCAAATTTTGATGACCTAAATCCTGATCCTGTAAGTTCTGACGGGTTAAATTCTGATGTCATTGAAACTGTGGTAACTACTCCAAGGGAAAATGCACCTGTTCGGGAGGAGCAAGCTGAAGATCCTACCACAACTCAAGACTCTCAAGAAGCATCAGAACATGTCACTGGCTCTTCAAGTTCTGATTCATCAAGTTCTGATGAGCCAAATTCCGATAATTCTGGACACTCTGATTCTTCAAATCCTGAAGGATCCAACTCAAATTCTGAAGTCTCAGAGAGCATAACTACAAGGGGAGCATCAGAAAATATTGATGGAGACAACATGGATCATGGGGGAGGATCCAGTTCTAGAGATCAACTTCCATCTGCAAAGAAGTGGACTAAAGCACATACACCTGACTTAATAATTGGAGATCCTGAAGCAGGTGTCAGAACTAGAACAACAACATCAAATGAATGTCTCTATCATTCCTTTCTATCTCAGACTGAACCAAAGAAAGTGGATGAAGCTCTTCAAGATGCTAATTGGGTGCAAGCAATGCAGGAAGAGTTAAATGAATTTGAAAGAAATAAAGTCTGGACCCTAGTGCCAAGACCAAAGAACAGATCAATTGTTGGCACAAAATGGGTGTTCAGAAACAAAACTGACAGTGATGGCATAATTACAAGGAACAAAGCAAGGCTAGTTGCTAAAGGTTACTCTCAATAGGAGGGTATTGATTATGATGAAAAATTTGCATCAGTTGCTAAATTAGAAGCCATAAGAATCTTTTTGGCTTATGCTGCTCACAAGAAGCTCAAAGTCTTTCAAATGGATGTGAAAAGTGCTTTTCTCAATGGAGAATTGTAGGAAGAGGTATATGTTAAACAACCTCCAGGCTTTGTAGATCCTAAATTTCGAAATCATGTCTACAGGCTTGACAAAGCACTTTATGGCCTTAAGCAAGCTCCAAGAGCATGGTATGAGACTTTAGCTCAATTCCTTCTGGAAAGTGGATTTAACAGAGGCACTATTGACAAGACTTTATTGTACCTCAACCATGGAAAGGACTTACTTTTGGTACAGATATATGTTGATGATATCATATTTGGTTCTACAAATGGCAAACTCTGTGAAAGGTTTGCAAAGCTAATGCAGTCAAGATATCAAATGAGTATGATGGGAGAACTTAGTTATTTTCTAGGACTTCAAGTCAAGAAAATTGAAGAAGGTACTTTCATAATTCAATCCAAGTACACCAGAAATTTACTCAAGAAATTTGGAATGCAAGACTGTTCAACTGCATCCACTCTCATGGCCACTACAACCAAGTTAGATAAGGATACTGGAGCATCAGTAGATATTACTAACTAGAGAGGTATGATTGGCTCTTTACTCAATTTAACTGCAATTAGACCTGATATCATGTATGCTACCTGTCTTTGTGCAAGATTTCAGGTTGATCCAAGAGAACCTCATCTAATAGCTGAGAAAAAAAATTTCAAGTACCTCAAGGGTACAGCTGAACTTGGATTGTGGTATCCTAGGGAATCAGATTATAAGCTAATAGGTTACTCAGATGTATATTTTGCAGGATGCAAAATAGACAGGAAAAGCACTAGTGTAAGCTGCTAATTTCTTGGAGGCGGATTAGTTTCTTGGTTTAGCAAGAAACAGAAATCAATTTCCACATCAACTGCAGAAGCAGAATATATTGCTACAGGAAGCTATTGTGCACAGATTCTTTGGATGAAGAATCAGTTACCGGACTATAGGTTAGAATTTTCTAAAATATCCATTTACTGTGATAATCAAAGTGCTATTGCTATGACAGGTAATCCAGTTCAACACTCAATGACAAACACATCAGCATTAGCTACCATTTCATAAGGGAACATGTAATGGAAGGTACAGTGGAAATGCATTTTGTTCCAACAGATCAACAACTAGCAGATATCTTCACAAAACCACTATATGAAGCTACCTTTACAAGACTGGTAAATGAACTTGGAATGGTTTCAGGTTCTTTATCAAAATCTGCTTAGTTTTTGTTCTCATGCATCAGACTTTATGATCAGTGTTTACAGATTGTCTTATCTCTATGTAATCTGTGCTTAAATTGTAATATATTAAATACAGATTGTTATCTGATGTGATTCTATATACTCTGATAGTGTTTTGAATGTTCTATGACTATTCAATCCAATGAGGATAACTGTGCTAGATGCTGACCTAGTAGTCTTTAACATACTAGAAATCCCATGTTTGAATTAGTTGTTTATGTGGAAATTCATTAACACAAGCAAGTTCTGATTTTGAGCTTAGTCAAATTTACTTTGTGTATCTTATTATTAAGTCACAAACTAGATTCATGTTTCTCATCTGTCAAATTCTGATTTCATTACATCTTAAGGATGAACTACATGCTTGATAAGCCTCACGTATCTAAAGAAAAGAAAAGAAAAGAAAAATTAAAGTCAGGTACTCCTTTGAGATCTAGAGTGATATATGTGAAAGAGAAGACCCAAGTGCATTACTGGTATTAAGTATTATGCATTAGAAAAGCAAATAAATTTTTCTTGGTGACTTTTCACATTCTCTGATTACTGGAGAAATACTCTGATAATAGCATAAATTCTGATAGCAGTTGTGACTCACTTACACTGAGAAGCCACTGTAAAAAGGAATTTCAAAAGATGCATAAAATGAGCACAAACAGTTGAGGTGGATTCTTGCATAAATTTATTGTATAGTAGACTTCATTATTAATGACAGATTTTAAGCACTTTTCTTAGTTATGCCTTATTTTTAAGATGTACTGAAATTTATCAAACTTTAATCTTTATCTGATATTTTGCTAAATGCACACACTTTCACTCCATATGAATGATGAAAATTACTGTGGTGATTAAGTTGTTTTTGACAAACAGTTAAGTGTTATTTGCATAAATTCTGAGGACAAGTTCTGATGGAAGCTCTGATGATTAATCTCTGAAAAAAACAAGTCAGTATTTGTGTGGAGAATTACAGAAACAGACATTCACTTTTTTAGTACAGAAGCCATGTTCTGATGACCGTTAAAATCTGATAATAGTCAAGTTCTGATATTAAATCCTGATGGAAACTCTGATGCTTATGTGGCATTATTTATTTACTTGACTTATTTATGGTAAATACTGTAACGGTTATATTTTATCAGAATATAATTAGGTGAGATAAAAACAGTCATAATCATTTGTTTAGTGGGAAACGTGTTAGTCTTGAAAAACTGCATGTGCACAATAATTACTGCTTATTTCTCGTGCCCACTAACTACAGCTTTAACTATTTACTGACTGTTCACATGTTGCCAGGTGTAATTTGTCTGCCATGCTTCACAAATTTAGTTGTTATCACGTGGGCTATATAAATAAGAGAGTTAAAAGATTTTCTAATCTTTTACCTACTTTTCTTATTCTCTCATCTCTCTTATTTTCTCTCACCCACTAATATTCTCTGAAGCTCTATTTTCTCACAGGCATTTTATCAAACACTTTGTGTACACACTATTCTCACTTGATGGCACCAAAAGACATTTTCAATGGAGCTAAGTTTGTTCCTAACAATTACTCAGCTATTCTTAGCAAGGATGAAGCTCCATCAGAACTTCACTTCATCCAAGACTTTTTGTCTCGAAGTGAAATAGGCTATGCTTTGACCCAACCAGACACACTCTCAGGAACTCAAGTGCTGGAGTTTTGGAGGAGTGGTGTGTATGATGATGGTGGAGCAAATGGGTCCCCTAGTATTATCTTCATAACATGGGAGAATGATCATGTGGTGACTTTGGCTACAGTTAGACAGGCTTTACAATTGCCAGAAAACTGCACTTATTCAACAGTTGAGGAGCCAGTTCTTCAACAGTTAATGGCCAATCTAGGCTATGAGAAGACTTTGGCAAAGCTTGGACAACTAAAGAGAGCCCACATCAGGAGGGAGTGGAGTTTCTTCTTTGACTGTATCACCAGAACCTTTGCAAACAAATGTTCAAACTTTGATGCAATTCATATCCTAAGTCAGCAAATTGGGTATGCTCTGATTACTCAATCTCATTTTAATTATACTACTGCTGTACTAGGATTCATAGGGGATAGGATAATAGAAGATAGAAATACTGTATATTTTGCTAGATTCTGTCAACTTATTTATAGCTTTTGTAAGTCTGATGCACCCCAACTAGCAAATAAGTTGATTTCACCATTTAAACTTGTTAAGAGAGCATTTACTAACTTATTATCTACTGATAATAAGAAAATTATTTTAAGACCCCTCCAAATTCCACAATCAGTCAAACATTTTTTAGTAAACTCTGACCCAACCACATACACTGCTAAATATCCTGATGTCCAACCAACCCAACCTCCATCAGCACCTCCAACCACTACACAACCAACCACCTCTCAACCTCAACAAACTCAACCTACCATCAGAACATACTTTCAACCAGCTCAATCCCAACAACAACTACCATCAGAACATACTTTCAACCAGCTTAATCCCAACAACAACAACCATCAGCACCTACCATCAGACCTTCATCTTCCAGGCCTAAGAGAGCAAAGTCTGCTCCTAAATCTTCTCCAAGGATAAGGAAGATGATTCTCAGGGATGAATCTGAGGATGATGAAGAAGCACAAGTTCATGCATCAGAACCTGTGACAGTGGAAGCTGAAAATGTGATTTTTCAGAAAGAAGTGGAAGCTGAAGGGTCAACCCATCAGATAAATACTGAAGCTTCTAATACTTTGAAGAGAAAGAGAAATGTAAGTTTTGATGCTGCAAAGGTAACTCCTTCTCCATCAAGGAAATTAAAGAAAATGAGAGCAGGAAGGCATATGGCTAAGCCTCCATCTGAGGATACTACTGAAGCTGAGGAAGGGGATCAGGAATCTCTGATCTCAAAGCCAATTGTGATTGAATCTTTGCCACCTCCTACTCAGGCTGAAGACACTATTCAGGATACAGTGATCACACCTCCTGTCTCTCCAATTCATAAAAATGTAACAGTTGAAGATTCATGATTAAGTCCTGAAATTGACATCAACAATCTGAATATTCCAACTGTTCTTTATCTGAAAGCTCCAACAGTAGCTCAGCCATCTACAATCAACTCTCCAATCTTAAATGCAGAGATACCATCTACACCAATTCTGGAGAAAAATTCTGATGATCAGAATTTAGATGAAGCTGTTCCTGAATCTCCAGTTGCCTCACATACTCTAGTCTTATCAGAGGATAATGAGTCTTCTTCAAATTCTGGAGATAATGTTTCAGTAGATAATCCAGCTCCTACTCTAGGAAAGGAGGCACTTATTGAAAAGTTTGGTAAGCAAGTTGCTCCTATTCCTTGGAAAGATACTCACAGAGGTGTGGAGTGGACCAAGAAGTGGAATGAAACTGATTTTATTCCAAGCTCCAAAGTACTGACAGACCATATTGGAAAAGCTGATGAGTTGCTCACAAATTCTGATTTCAAGACACAACTCAAAGTCACAGCTCTGTCTACCAAAAATCTTCAAGGTCTACACTCTCAAACTCATGCTAAGGTTGATAAACTTCTTGAGTCAGCTAAAAAGTTAGATATGGAGACCAAGCTTGATAAAAAGAGGTTTATCAGACCTATTTCTGAGAAAGTTGAAGCTATTGAGAAGGCTCAGGAGAAGCAACAAGCCCAAATTACTGAGGTCCTGCAGAATCAAGCTTCTCAACAAGCTCAATTGAATGAAATTCAATCTTCAGTAGAACTTCTTCGCTCTCTCCTACTATCAGATGATGCCAAAAAGGGGGAGAAGATAGTCAAGTCCAAATGCTCACCTACTCAAATGCTGAAGAAGAAGGATGACAAAGGTGATGACCAGGGAAACTCTGATAAGAGTAGAGTTCAAGGAAAATTTCCAGGAAAATCTTCACAGAAAGTAATTTCTAATGCTGAAAAATCTTCTTTACAGAAGAAGACAAGTTCTGAAGCTGCTCAAACTCAAGCTCTGATAGCAAGTTCTGACAATCAAAATCTGATATCAAGTTCTGATGTTCTGATCCAAGCTGAAAGTCAAGACTCTCAGAAGTTCTTGCAAACTCTGAAGCTAAAGGGAAAAGCAGACTATTGTCTACTACAAAGATCCTAAAATTCAGACACTTGATGAGGAAATTGCTAGAAGACTATTTCTAAAACATAATCCTGGTATGGATTTGGAAAATCTCAAGGAGGAAGAAGCTAGATTTAAAGCTGAAAAGACAAATCTAAAGTCTAAAGCTTCTGTTGCTAAGAAACCTCCAAGGCCTAAGAGAAAGGCATTGTGATCAAAGAGAAGTCAAATTTTGAGGCTTCATAGCCCATGACAAGATCACAGATTGATCCCAAAGATAAATGGAAAGGAAAAGTTGATGAACCAGTAAAGCCACGGGAGATGAAAATTACTCAAATCCTGATGAAACCAGTGTGCAAATTGGTTCAAGTTACTGATGATACTCTTGTTGAAGATGAAGATGTTCAAACTCTGAAAAGAAGGAAGATTTCTGAAGAATCAAAGACAACCTTTGAAAAAGCTCAAGTTGTTCAGAGTGAAGAACATCAAGCTACAGAAGAAACAACAAGTTCTGATAAAGTCATCAAGACAACCTCTGACATAGCTCAAGTTGACTTAGAGAAGATGAAAATAGCTGATAAAAAGAAACTTCTGTGGAAGAATGTCAAACCATCAGATCCAAAGAAAAGCCAATTATTATCTAATTTCATGACTGTTGGATTGAAATCCAGAGAAGCAAGAGACAGGGCTGGACTAGGTTCTGATGAAGCTAAGATCAAGACAGGAGTTGAAGTGCTTATAAGAGATCCATTTTTGTTGACTGACAGACCTCTTGAAGATGTTACACAGAAACACCTTGATAAGGTTATCTATGTTCAAGTGGTATTGGATGCTCATGACAAGCATAATGTCAAAAAAAATCTGATTCTATTTCTTGAAGATGGAAGGACATATCAAATGTCAGAATCATATGTGCTAAACAAATCACTGAAAGAACTTCAATTCTTTCATTACCTTTTAGAGGTAAAGTCTGATATTACCAGGAGATGGTCAAACTTTATATTGAAGACCATAAGAGATAAAGCTAGAATTTCTGGTTCAAGGGTTACATAATTCATTCCTAACATTGTTGAAGATGATGGAAGTGAGATTCCAATGAAGAAGGATTCTGCTAAGCTTGAAGTGATACTGAAAGAGAAATGTCTATGCTACAATGAAGATTCTTCTCATCCAAAGGTAATAAGACTGGGTGATGGTTTAGAAAGAAACCATATCTCTTCTTTAAGGACTGCAATACACCAGATTGGAAGTCAGAATGAAGAGATGAAGCAAGTCAAGACTACACTATCTCAAGCCCTGAGGAATAAAGAAGAAAAGCTGATATCAAGCTTTGTCAAGAATTACTTTGGATTCAAATTGACTCAGTGAGATTGGTAAAAGCTACAAGGACTGTAAGTTGTAGTTAGTTATCTAGTTAAACTCTTATTGCATTTATACTTAAATGTTTTTGACATCATTAAATCTATTAACTTGTATATTTTGCATAATTTACAAGTTAAGGGAGATTGTTAGATATATTTGAGATGTCATGTCTAATATGATTTGTGTTTAGTTTTAAGAACTTAACAACAGGACATATCAGGACTTACTGAAATCAGGACTTACTGAAATTAGAACTTAATATCAGAACTTAAGGTGTCAGAAGATACATATCAGTACTGAAGTGCGGGAAGACTTCAGATAAGGAAAGAGGTTGATTTACGAAAGAAGATCTGGACTAAAATAATAGAAGATATGCATGGAAAGATTTATAGGACAAGATGACTTGTAGAAGAAATCTGATTGATATATTTTAGGAGACAGAATAATATTCCATATCAATTAGAATATATCTTGTAACTGTGTACTATATAAACATAACTTAGGGTTTACACTAGATGTGTTATCATTATCGAGAAGATTATACATTATAACCTAGCAGCTCTTAGTGATATTTGTTCATCACTGAGAGAGAACAACAGTTCATATTGTAACAGAGTTTATTGAATATACTTGATCTTTGTTACATACTTGTGTTTAAATCGATTTGATTATTTAAACACTGTATTCAACCCTCTTCTATAATGTTGTGTGACCTAACAGAGTATACAAAGGTGGCTTGAGTGGTCAACTCAGTTTGGTTTGCCTTCTTTGGTTTTCTGACCAAGGGTGACTCATTTGGTGTTTGTTCCCACCACTCTCACTCATGATTATTAAATTAACCTGCTTTCTCTTTTTTTTACTCACTTCACCGTTTTGGGAAGATGAAGTGGTTGGTTTCCTAGCTTCTAGAGGTATAGAAGCAGTGGTCTCAGCCTGGGAAGGCACCTGTTGGTTTTCCTATATTTGTACTTCTACAGGTTCGGGGGCCATGGCTATACTAGATTGTGCATTAGATCTCATATCAGGCATAGGGTAAGGGTAAGCCTTAAACCTCTCCATCATTAATGGAGTGATTTTTAGACTTGTAGTTACCTTATTCTTTGTAGTAAGTGAGCCAAATATAATTTTGGACACTTGCTTACAATTGCCTATTTTTGTGCTGTCTATACCATTTAGCAAATGTATGTCAGATACTTTATGATTTAAAGTAGACATAATAAGTCTAGGAAATAAAATTTCCTTACCTCTTGCAGATAGGGTCATAGTTAGCCTGGTTGCAAGTTCTTCCAGGATCAATAGACCAACATTCAAGTGTCTGTTGAGGGCTATTGAGTACACCAGCTTTTGCACCACACTTGAGATGTTGACATATCCTGTCTTCCTGCATGTGAAGGCCCTCACTATAGAATCAAACACAAAAGATCATTCCTTCCTTAGGTTTGTTCTGTTCAGAATTGCTAGATTGGTCCTTCCACCATAGTTGATGAAATCCATTAACTCAGCTAGCTCATCCTGTGTTAGCACCTCCACCAGATTTGCAGTTGGAAGACCCAAAGATGCATTCACATCTTGCTCATTGAACTCTATTTGTTGGCCTCCAATTGAGCAAGTTACCACCAAGGACACATAGTTGTCATTCATAACTGTCCTTACCACAGCTGTTGTCTAGAATTCATGCAGGACATCCAAGTACAGGATTGGGTTAGCAGTTAAAGCACTTGCAAGATAAGATTCAGACAAAAACTTGACAAACCCCTTGAAACTGTTAGGGGCTTGGTTAGCATCAGTAAAAGCAAGGTAGTTGGTTCCTTTGTTGGGGATATCAGCTCTAACATTGTTAAGTGCCATTGTTGTTGAGTGAGAAGGAATGGGTAAGAAAAATTAGTGAGAAAGAGCTTTAAAAGAGAGAGAAATCGGTTTATAATTGAAAAAGTTAGGTCACTTAGAGTTCTCGAAGGTGTAAGTATGTGTGTGTCGAGATGTCTGAGTACTTATAGTAAAAGCACGTGACTTATCGAGAACTCAAAAGTAGATGTTTGGAGTATGCTTATCGGGAAGTCATTTTGAAAATAGAATTACATATCGAGAAGTCATTTTAATTTACTCTTTTACAGAACTAAAATTAACTTGTCGAGATGTCAAATAAATACTCAGTTTGTCCTAAAATGGACTGAATTATTTCTAATTTCTATTTGAATAAATCCAAATGAATTTAGAATAAATTTATCAAGAGTAATTTACCAAAATAATTTATTGAATTTAAATTATTGCAGTTCTGAGTTATTTATAAGTCTAAATGTACTTGTAGAGAACTCTGTGAATTAACACTTATAGAGAACTCTACAATGACTTATCGATAAGTCATAATAAAGCTTATCGAGAAGTCACTCGAGAAGTCAGAAAATTGACTTGTCGAGAACTCACTAGAGAAGTCTTTAAAATGATTTGTCGATAAGTCAATTAGACTTATCGAGAACTTAGTTTTCTATACGCTCTTGATCATTTTGATTCTGCCTTGTGTTTATTTTACATATTGGAAATGTAAATCAACATTTTGACAGTTTTCTTAGAATTGAAAAATTCCAAGCTAAATTTTAATTTTTGAAAGATAAATATGCAGAGATTTCTGAAACATTTATAATTCATATTCCTGTTGTTTTCCTATTAATCAAATTAATTTTGATTTACTAGAAATTAATCTGCTGCAACACATTAACTGAGTTCTTACCTTAGGATGAAGAATTTAACATTCCAATTTCACCTTCAAGTCTAGTGAAAGTTGCTTCATCCAAAGGTTTAGTAAAATGTCAACTAATTGTTTTTCTATTGGAACAAAAATGAGCTCAAAGGTACTATTTGTAGCATGTCCTCTAATAAAATGGTACCTTACATCAATGTGCTTTGTTCTAGAATGATTAACTGGATTAGCCATAATAGATATAGCACTGGTATTGTCACACATAATTGGAATTTTGTGTAACACTAGGTCATAGTCCATTAGCTGATTTCTAATCCAAAGCACTTGAGCATACAACAACTTCCAGCAGCTATGTATTCAGCCTCAGCTGTGGAAGTTGACATAGTTGTTGTTTCTTGCTATACCAGGATACAAGTCTTTGTCCAAGAAACTGACAACTTTCACTAGTACTCTTCTTGTCAATCTTGCATCCAGCAAAATCTGCATCTGTGTAACCAACAGCTTCAAAACCAGTTCTTTTAGGATACCATAATCCCAAGTTTGGAATACCTTTCAAATATCTGAAAATTCTCTTCACATCCATCAAATGTGATTCTTTTGGATTGGCTTGAAATCTTGCACACAGATATGTTACAAATATGATGTCTGGTCTACTTGCAGTTAAGTACAACAAAGATCCAATCATTTATCTATAGCTTGAGATATCTACACTTTTGTCCTTTTTGTCTTCATCCAACTTTGTAGCTGTAAACATAGGTGTAGATGCAGGTGAACAATCAACCATACCAAACTTTTTCAATAAATCCTTGACATACTTAGTTTAGCTGATGAAAATTCCATCACTTCTTTGATTGACTTGAAGTCCAATAAAGTAACTTAATTCCCCTACCATGTTCATTTCATATTCACTCTGCATAAGCTTAGAGAATCTTTGACAAAGTTTTTCATTAGTAGAACCAAAAATAATATCATCCACATAAATCTGAAGTAGGATCATATCACCACCATGCAGCTTGTAGAAGAGTGTCTTGTCTATTGTTCCTCTAGTGAATCCATGTTTAAGTAGAAAATCTGACAATATGTCATACCAGGCTCTAGGTGCTTGTTTTAGTCCATAGAAAGCCTTGAGCAGCTTGTATACAAAGTTTGGAAATTCTGGATCTTCAAAGCTAGGTGGCTATTGCACATAAACTTCTTCTTCCAACTCACCATTCAGGAAGACACTTTTGACATCCATTTTATATACTTTAAAATTTGAATGAGCAACAAATGCAAGAAAAATATTTATTGCTTCAAGTCTTGCAACTGGAGCAAAAGTTTTATTATAGTCAATTCCTTCTTCCTGTGACTAGCCTTTTACAACCAACCTTGCCTCGTTCCTGGTGACAATTCCATTTTCATCCATCTTGTTCCTGTACACCCACTTTGTTCCAGTTATACTTCTATTCTTTGGTACAGGAACCAACTCCCAAACTTTATTTCTTTCAAACTGATTTAGCTCTTCTTGCTTAGCAGGTATCCAATCAGGATCAATTAGAGCTTCTTCAGTTTTCTTTGGCTCAATTTGTGAAAGAAAACATGCATGTAGACATTCATTTGTAGTTGCAATTCTAGTCCTCACTCCATCATTTAGATCACAAATTATTGATTCTCTAGTGTGACTTCTAACCCACTTTCTGGTGTGAGTTTGTTGACTTGAGTTTTCTGTGTTTTCTTCACTATTGGCATGACTTGCAGAACCTTCCTCTCTTTCTCCCCCTGAGTTTGTGCTATCAATTTCAGGTTCATGAGATGAGCTTCCGTTCTCATGATTCACTTGTTCTGTAATTTGTGTTGACTTCAGCTTCATCATTAGAGTCACTATAAATGTTGAGATTTCTAAACTGGGCACTTGTCATCATCAAAAATAACATATGTGTTTTCCATAATTTTCTTTTGTTCAGTCACATAGACTTTGTATGCAGTTCTCTCCAATGAATATCCCAGAAAAATTGTGATGTGGATCTCTCCACAAATAAAGAAAAGAAGAAGAAGAAAAGGGATAAGAGAAGAAGAGGATATTTCAAAAGAACACGATCAATCCAAAAACGTGAACTTTGAATCTCAAATTGCTTAGATCAATCCAGAAACTAAGTAATTTGAATCTAACCTTCAAAACAATCCAGTAATTGAAGTTTAGAGGGAAGAAAAACTACTCATAGTTTATCTCAAAACACAAGTTTTATATCATCCATTGTCTCCCTTAAAAGATTACATGAAAAGGGTATTTATAGGTTTAGATAATAACCCAAACCCAATAGGATTCCAAGAGAAATTCAATATCAGCTTGAATTTTCCAATATCTGAATCCTTCCAGGAAATAAATTTAAAAACCAAATCCGAATAGAAAAAAGACAAAAACCAAATCCAAATAGGAAAATAAAATCCTAAGTGCTTAAAACAAGAAAAACCCTTTCAAGTGAAAGGTAAAAACTTACAAGCAAAATTTGAATTAATAATTATATAATAATCAGCTACTTGTCCAACTTCATGCATCGCTCCTTGATTCTTTGTTGTCAAAGTAAGCTCCATAACCCATGTTTGCATTCTCTCCAATTGAACATCACAACTAGTATACATAGCCAAATCCCAATTAACATATTCATTCCTTGATCCTCATCATTCTCCTCTCCTTTGAAGAAAACTCGTCCTTGAGTTCTAAAGTATTTAAGAATAAGCACACAACGAGCTGATTTCTCGTAGAACTTGAAAGCCTTAAATTTCAATTCCATCAGCAATATATTTGGAATTAAACTCGAAAGAATAAGATAGTTTGATGAGATAGGTGCATTCAACAAGTTCTCTACCCCCAAAAAATCAATGTGTTCCACTTGGATGATGTTTTTCTCCTTGTCCACAACCTCTTTAGTTTCAAACTTCTCCTTTAGTATCTCTTGTCCATCAATAATGTCATCACGCATAAATTTAGGAGATGCATCTATCTGATCTTTTTCAACAACCAAGAGTTTCTCAACAAGTGACTGTCTTTCTTCATGCTTCTCTATCATAGCTTCTTTTGTAACTGGTTCATCCTTTTCATCCAAACTTGATGTAGTCGTCACATGTAACACATGGTAATCAACAACAAGATCCGCGATATTCTCCACCCTGACAAAGTCTTCTTCTTTAGTTTCTTCTGAAAGAGTAAACTCGTGAAGGGAAGACTTCAATTTCTCGTCTTGTTGAAAAGATTCAAATTCCAAAGCAAGATTGCATACATCATTAAACGAGATATATGGACTTGATTTAACCTTTCGATAAATAGGCAAATTCAATCCACGAATAAATCTTCCAATTTTAATTGCTTCCGTCTCCTCCAAGTCACAAATAAGGCGCAATCTATAAAATTCAGAAGTATACTCAGAAACACTCATAGTACCTTGAGAGAGGGATGTCATCTTCATTATACATTCGAATTTATAATGCAAAGGAATATATTTTGCACGAAGTTTCTTCTTCAGAGATGTCCAAGTCATAATCTTTTCTTTTCCAGATCTAACTCTTTTTGTGTTTAGATTATCAAACCACAAGCCTGCTTTCTTTGTAAGTTTAAGCGCTGCAATCTTGAATATTCTCATCTCAGTCCAACCTGTATAAGCAGAAATCTTGTCGACTTGTGTAACCCATTCAACAAAATCATCTATGCTACCCAAACCTGTAAAATAACCAAGATCTATACCAGGATCATAGACTTCATCACTATCTTTCACCTTAATTAAAATTGTATCCCATGCATCAAACCTCGATTTCGTTAAATTAACAAGCTTTTGAGTACGTTTATCAATCTCATCCAATTTTCCAAGTAATTTTCTGAGCAATTCATCCGTAGCCATAAGAAAAATCTGAAAAAAAAATTTGGGAACAGTGCCCGTGAACAGTGCCGATGAATAGTGCCCGTGAATAGTACCCCCGTGAACAGTGCCTATGAACAGTAATTTTGCGAACAGTAACCCCGTGAACAGTACTCATGAACAGTACTCGTGAATAATACTTTTTTTTTGAAACCTAGATCTCCCAACAATTAAGAAATTGGAGAAAAAACCTTGGCTCTGATACCAAATTGATGTGGATCTCTCCACAAATAAAGAAAAGAAGAAGAAGAAAAGGGATAAGAGAAGAAGAGGATATTTCAAAAGAACACGATCAATCCAGAAACGTGAACTTTGAATCTCAAATTGCTTAGATCAATCCAGAAACTAAGTAATTTGAATCTAACCTTCAAAATAATCCAGTAATTGAAGTTTAGAGGGAAGAAAAACTACTCATAGTTTATCTCAGAACACAAGTTTTATATCATCCATTGTCTCCCTTAAAAGATTACATGAAAAGGGTATTTATAGGCTTAGATAATAACCCAAACCCAATAGGATTCCAAGAGAAATTCAATATCAGCTTGAATTTGCCAATATCTGAATCCTTCCAGGAAATAAATTTAAAAACCAAATCCGAATAGAAAAAAGACAAAAACCAAATCCAAATAGGAAAATAAAATCCTAAGTGCTTAAAATAAGAAAAACCCTTTCAAGTGAAAGGTAAAAACTTGCAAGCAAAATTCGAATTAATAATTACATAATAATCAACTACTTGTCCAACTTCATGCATCGCTCCTTGATTCTTTGTTGTCCAAGTATGCTCCATAACCCATGTTTGCATTCTCTCCAATTGAACATCACAACTAGTACACATAGCCAAATCCCATTTAACATATTCATTCCTTGATCCTCATCAAATTGCCTCAAAAATTTTAGAGTCAAATTTTCCCATATATTCAGAGTTGTCCTTCAACACATAACACTTGCTTCCAAACACACGAAGATGCTTCACAGTAGGCTTTCTCTTAGACAAGATTGAGTAAGGTGATTTGCCAAGATTCTTGTTAATGAGCTATCTGTTTTGAGTATAGCATGCAGTGTTAACAGCTTCTTCCCAAAAACTAGTTGGAAACTTTGTATCTTGCAGCATTGTTCTTGCAGCTTCCACTAAAGTTATGTTCTTTCTCTCAACTACACCTTTTTATTGAGGTGTCCTAGCTGCTGAGAATTCTTGAACAATGCATTTGTCTTTGCAAAATTCAGTTAAGGTTGCATTCCCGAATTATGTTCCATTGTTACTCCTCAATCTTATCACAGACTTTAGATCTTCAGCCTGCTTCTCAATTTTCTTGATGTGTTAAATTATGATATGTGGAGTTTCATCTTTAGAATGCATAAATTTTACTCATGTATATCTTGAGTAGTCATCCACTATCACAAGTGCATATCTTTTTCTTGAAATTGACTAGACATTGACTGGTCCAAATAAGTCCATGTGAATAAGTTGCAAAGGTACACTTATAGAATTCATAGTTTTACTTTTGTGACTTGATCTTTTCATTTTTCCTTTTTGACAAGTATCACAGACTTCTTCTTGAGCAAATTTTAGATTAGGCATATCTCTCACCAACTCCTTTTTGACTAGAGTATTGATTGCCTTGAAATTTAAGTGAGACAGTTTCTTATGTCATAGTTTGCTTTGCTCTACAGATGACTTGGTGTAGAAGCAACAGATTCCATCCTCATTTGCTAAGTCCAAGTCTGTAACAAATAAGCTTCCTTTCCTTGCTCCTTTTAGAGCAACTTCACCAGTCTTTTTGCTGATAAAAATGCATTCTCCTTTGTCAAATGAGACCTTGAATCCTTTGTATGCAAATTGACTAACACTAAGGAGATTCACTTCAAGACCAGCTACCAGTGCTACATCTTCAATGACAACATTTCCAAAAATCAATTTTCCATATCCCATTGTGAAACCTTTGTCGTTGTCTCCAAAAGTCACTAATGGGTCAGCCTTCTTCTCAAACAGTAATAACAGGGCCATATCACTTGTCATATGTCTTGAGCATCCACTGTCTATGATCCATATGACTTTCTTTTCTTTGCCCTGCACACAATGAGTTTTAGATATGTTTAGTAACCCAAGCAGTGTTGGGTACTATTCTTTTGTTAACAGATTTGATAGAAGTAGAGTTTGATGATTTAGAAAGAAAAGAATTCATTGAATGATGGGAATTTTCCTTTTTAATTGAGGACTCAATATTGATTTTCTTAAGATCAACTCTCAGTTTGTGGCAACTTGTCATTACTTTCATGTTGCAAACTATGCAGTCAAACTTGTCACATAATGAGTAGGGACCTTCAGTTTTTGCCTCATTATACTTGCATGCTCCCACTCCTGGTTTACTAATAACCTTTTTACAAAGGTGAGTTACATGATTCACAGAGCCATATTTTTGACACTGTTTTCTTGTAGCATCTGCAGCATAGGCAAAATTATTGCTCTTGTTTATCCCAATTTTCCCATTTCTATTCTTCTTTTTCTTTCTTACATCTTCAACTTTTATTCCCTTGATAGGTGTCCTGGAATCTTGGTTGACCATGAGCTTCTTTTCAGTTTTAGAAATTGTAGTTGTTTCTACATTTTTCTTCTCACTGTCCTCATCAGCAATTTCTTGCTTTATGATCAACTCCTCTTCACTGAAATCTATTTCATATACTTTGAACATTGGTGCACCAACCTTTCTCAGCATGGCTGGGACATCTTCATTTTCTGTTACTTTTCCTTTACCACCAACATCTTTCTTGTTGTTGTTCAAAGCATCATAATCAAGACCAATTGCTATGTTAGCGCGTTGTTTGTTCTTCTCATGGTATTGACCATCCAACTCAGATGTATTTCTGAATGATTTCAGTTTCACCTCATTTTTTTCAATCTTTTCTCTTAACACAGCTTCAATCTCATTGGCATACTTCAGCTTATTTTTGAAATATTCATTCTCTTGCTTGACTGACTCAAGCTCCACAAGCAGTAGATCCAGCTTTTTCTTCTTACTCTCAAGCTTCTCATTAGCATCTGTTAGCCTGCTAACTTCCTCAGTAGCTGCTGTTAAGCTTGTGTCTATATAAAATATCTCCACACTCACCTTTTCCATAGTCTCCTTATATTGACTAGCATTTAAATCAATGGTGGTTAGAGTTGGTACCTTTGATTTTGAAGTGGATGCTTCTCCATGCTCAAAAACCATTAGTGCATAGTTTCCAGCTTCTTCATCCTCATCAACATCAGTGTTATCCCAACTTTTTCCTTTTTCAATATAAGCTTTTCCAGACTGCTTCTTCAAGAGAGCTTCATACTTTGCTTCCGGTTCAAGATATGCCTTGTCTTTCTTCACCTTTTTAGGCTTTCTGTATTCAATAGCAAAGTGACCCAACTAATCACAGTTGAAGTACCTTATCTTTGATCTGTCCACAGATCCTGTTTTGTAGCCACCTTTGCTAACTGAATTGTACTGAGTTTTTGGTTTCCAATTGTTGATCTTGGAACATTGTCCCTTGCTCTTGAAGAAACTTGTCTTCTTGACTCTTATATTGGAGAATTTCCTTTCCAAGTAAGCCATGGATTGGTCCATTTCATCAAGCTCATCCAAGGTGTAATATTCATCTTCCTCTAGCTCCAGTACAACTTGCTTCTGAGGTCCTTTGTTCTTTTGTTCAATAGCTTGAACAACTGGAACTTGATCATCTTGCTCATCTTTACTTTCTTCTCTGTCATTCACAATCAAAGCACTTGAACCATCAACAACATGTCCATGATGTTCTTTCAATGACTTCCTTTGTAGCATCTCAAGTTCATAGGTTTTCAAGATTCCATATAGAACTTCCAAAGTCATTCTGCTTAAATCCCTTCCTTCTCTTATGGCTGATATCTTTTGTTCAAGATGGTCAGGAAGCGCTAGCAAAAACTTTAGGTTAACCTCCTCAGCTTCATAATATTTATCATGTAGCTGCAAGTCATTTATTAGTTTGTTGAACCTTTCAAAAACTTCACTAATTCCTTCTTTTGGTTTAGTCATAAACCCTTTATACTGAGAAACCAGAATCCTCATTTCGTTTGACCTAACTTCCTCTGTTCCTTCACATAATATCTCTATTTTCTCCCATACCTATTTGGCCGTGTCACAGTTGACAATGTTATTGTACATTACATTGTCAAGTGACTCTATCAAGATCAGCTGCAAGCCACTATCTAGAGAGACGTTTTCTTTTTCAGGCTCAGTGTATTCTGAAGGATCTTTAGGAGCATAATGTGTTGGAATGACCATGTCTTCATTTGTAGATTCCTCAACTCTTACCATGGGGGTGAAAGGCCCATTATTGAGGATCTGAATTTATAATGGATTGGTCATCCTTATGAACAACATCATTTTCTTTTTCCATAAAGTGTAGTTAGATCTGTCAAAGTTAGGGATTCTAATACTGCTCAGTTTGTCACACCCCCAACTAAACAAAACATAATATGTAACTATTACAATATTTAAAAGAAAGTAAATACATCTGAATCCAAGATCTTACAGTTTAGGGTATGGAACAGCGCAACACTACTAACAATTACAACTAGTTTTAGTATCGTATCCTCATACAAAACTATCCCTTATTCTACCTGAGCTCGGACATACGCATCGGTGTCACAAGTCTTACGTGTTGTCTGCTTGGATCTAACCATAGCTGCTAGCTGTAATATCAGGGTTAAAGCAAGGAGTGAGCCAAATGCTCAACAAGTGCTAAACAATACGGTACAAAACATAAATCGAGATTTTAAAGAATGACATTGCGAAGATATAACTAATAATAACAAGAGATGAAATTTTGGGTGATGGCATCATTTGCTTGAATCAAAACATTTTCAAAACCATATCTTAATCAAAAACATTTTATGACGCTACGGATTACAGTCGGTGATCAGCCGCGAAGTAATCCCGAACCTCGCTGGGTTCTAAAACATTAATGGGATCCCTAGGCAACTTTTAAGCCTACAATCTAAGTGTGGAAAGGACTTGCGTCTCAGTCCGGATCCACTATTCAAAGAAAACATTTATCCCCCTTTGGGACTGAAAATCCATATTTTAATCATTTCAAAAACTGATGCCGATTTATAATAAAATCTCTTAAATAGTAAAAAATTTTATCAAGGGATTATAGTTCAACTTTGAAACACTAAAAATATGTCACCAAATCTCAGAGCCATGATCCACTAGACTTTACTATTTTAGGGTATTTGGAAGGTTTCCATAGACAAGAACTTTGACAAAAAGATTTAGCAGGGCTATTGGATAATATGAAAGAATAATGTCAAACTAGGCTTCAAGCAATGGTTGTAGACAAGGTATATGTATTATAACATCAAGAAGATAATCATCACTAGTTACAAATATACTAGAGGTGTTAAGGTATAAAGAAAGTGATCATTAGCTTAAAGTATATCAGGATGTCAAACTTTAGGGTAAGGATAGGGTTATCAAACAATCATGAACAACTTTAAAGAATATATGGCTTTTAGGTATCAAGGTAAAGTTTCTATTGGGGTTCAAGCATCAGGGTGAGATGTCAAGATTTTAGGAATCAATAGCATGTTAATCAAGAGGATCAATCAAGTATTATAACAAATCTTTATTTTATCATGGCATTCCAATTACTTTGATATACTAGCGTGATACGCCTTTTGATCTACTTGCAATATGTACTTGAGGGTTCATGGCATTTCTATATAATACGAAGATAGATTTGAGAATCAGTTGGTTGAATTATATCAAGATAACTCAGGATACTCGCATCATATATATAGGAACTAATTATCACACATTTGCAGTGTAAACAAAAAATAGGTTGAATCACTTGCCTTGAGAAAGGCTGGTCTGGTCTGGCTGGTAGGAGCAATTGGAAGCTTTACTCGACCTTTATGGAAAGTTTACCCTCGTCTCAAGATCCTACATAAATAATAATAACCTCATTATAATATATTCTCACCAACTCAACATATTTACAACCCAAAATTAAACACAAATGGCACTTAGGCCTATATGCACGCAATTTATAATCACCTTATAAATACAATAGTACACATAGCCACATATACTCACATATCATATTTTATTATCAAATAATATCACACACACCATAATGCAACACTAGGCTTGGATGATCTCGATCCCCAACTAAGTCACTTGATTGCTAAACTAGACAAAGTCTCCAAATTTTGGCCTTCTAACTCGATGTGCCTTTACTAAACTATCCAAAACCTATTGGCCCTGTAACACCCCCAGATCCGGGGTCGGGGATCCGGGTCATCACGGTCTTTCTCTCCATAATATCACTTAACTTAATTAATAATAAATAACCTCATGCTGTGACCCCACACTAACACACACCACAACCCGTTATAGTCTCAGAGATGAAATTGAAATAAGTACAAGTCCTTGAATCCACAATTTAAAAGTTATTACAACCCAAAATCATTACTTGATAAGTTTATACTTAATTGCCATTATCTGCCACAAGTTATAATTATACAATATTTGGTTCCCAAAAGTAGAAGGTCTGATCTACAGATAGATCTACCTCTGCAGCTATAGCAGCTATGCTCTCAACGGGAAGGCGCGGGGCGCTTCCCACGCTCTTGCGTTGGGTCTGCTTGAGTCTGGCCATCTTTCCTAACTGTTGTTGTGTGATGAAGAAATAAAGCAAGAGTGAGCATTACAGCTCGCAAGATAATATATAGTGTAAACAATAATGCAAGTATCTAAATGGATAACTTACTAAAATCCTTTATCAAGTGTAAGATAATTACTTACTGGATATAAGCAAAAACAAGGGATGAAGTTACCAAATACTTCACTATACTTATATCATTTATAAGGCTACTTGAACTACCACTGTTCAAAGTATTATAGGTTTCAAAAGGTCATCCCATAGATGAGACCACAAGTTAAGACTTGAATAGATTCAATCTTTGAAATATTATTGAATGAAATAAAGTTACGAGATACTTTATTTAGTCCCGATATATATATCCACATATATATCTCTTAAACATTTCCTGGAACCTCTGTTATGTAAAGTATGAACAGAGTTTGTAACATTCAATGAATTTTGGAAAGGAAAAGACTTTTGGCATAAACCCGATATCTTGCTGATCAGGCAAAGATACCAATAAGTAACCTTTTCTACTAGTAGATGGATGAATCCCCCACCGGTCATCACCCTGGCCACATAAGGACCTTGTGTTGGACCACCACCCGGCCTCTTACGCGTTGATGGACTGCCACCCAGCCACTTACACTTTGATAGACCGTACCCTGGCCTGTCGCTTATGCCGACTCAATTAGAGGGACTTACTTCCCGAACGTTGGGCAAGTAATCAAATTATTTTCTCAAAACAGCAACCACGTTGCGAATGTAAAATACACCACAGAGCCGGATCCCCCAGGTTTTGAGCGAGTATTTAAATCCCCTTCGAAAGGAGGATCTTAAATATAAAAGAATGAGTTTTTGGGATCCGCCCTAACTTTTAGAAATCATTTGAAGACTCGAAAACATTTTTAAGAATGTTTGGAGTACTGCTGATTTATTAAAATAAATCAGTCCCGATATATTAGAAATATCTGAATATTATTATTTAAATAATATTCTCATAAAGATAATCCTTATAAAAATAATCGAAGTAGAAGTTTTAAAACTCATACTTGAAATGAATATTAAATAACCAAAGATATACTTATACGAAAGTACTATCTTTATTTGAATAATCGAAAATAAGTTTGATTATCGAAACTTTATTCTTTAATAAAATAAAGAATATTATTAAATAATAAGCGGAGTCATAATACCTCGAATGAATATTATAAATAATATTCATTAAATAAAATAAATGGAGTCATACATCCTCAAATGAATATCCAATTAATAATCATTAAATAGAATAAACAGAGTCATAAGTCCTCGAATGAATATTCAAATAATATTCATTAAATAAAATAAAGTTATCGAATAAACCTTATTCGATCAATAGTTTTGAAAACTATATCCCCATATATATAAATATATATATATATATATAATATACTCGGGAACATCGACTCCCGGTTTAGAAATATGTTCACATTTGGGTCCCGTATACTAAGGGTATACGCAACTACTGCTTATTTCTAGCATAGATATTATGCAACTATAAGCATTGAAATCAACAGATAGATAACCATATTATGAAACAGACATGTATATATACCATATCAGCATGCTCCAATATATCGCAAAATTTGCTAATAACAATCATGCACTTATCACAAGATAATGCATATACATATATTTACATCACAACAACAGTATAACGGGTAGAAAACTTGCCTGAGTGACTGGGGGTTACAAATGGCTTGGGACGAGTCTGGTAACCTATAAACAACATTTAAGTTGGAATTAAACCAAAGTCACTTATAATTCTATACTTTAATCAATTTAGACTCTAACGCTCGCTTTGCGCTTAACGATTCACTTAAGTCGCTCGAGTACCCTCGGCTCCACCATTTTTAATAAATTAACCATTACGAGTTTTAAGGCGATTCTTTTGCGAGTGTCTTACCAACTGCCTATTACACTTTACATAAGTGTTTCATACTCCAATTAGTCCTTTAAGGTCTTTAACCTATGTTTCCAAAGTAAGGCGAGGGGTAATGGTTCGTTCGCGAAACGTCGTTACTTAAAACGGCCGTTTCTCCTAAACCGTACATCGGAATCAAACGAACCACATATCAAAACGAAGCTCGTAACATGAACTATCTAATCATGGAAATGGTCAAAACCTAGCCGGGAGTTCTCGGGTCCTAATGTTAAGAATAAAACAGCCTAAAGTAAATCGGACATTACGACGGCTATGTTTACGCGATTTCCCAAATTTATACCATTCCAAATCAACCACCAAGCAACCCCAATTCATTCATTAAACCAAAATCCATCCATACCATACTACAACAGCCCCAACACCTCAAGTTCTCCAATTTATGTTATTCTCAAATATGAATTTAAAACTATACTTAAGTCCTTTAACTAATCAATAAGATTTCAACATCCAATTTACTACCATTCCAACCCAAACTTTAAACATGCAAGCATCAAGCTACTCTTTTACCATAACAATCAAAATCATCCTAATATACAAAGTAAAGCTAGGGTTTGGAGATGTTATACCTTCCTTGAAGTGATGTGAGTAGCTAGGAAGCCTTAAGAAGCCTTGAGATGTCTTAGGGATGCTTGGATCTTAAAGGAAAAACATAGAAAATCAAGTTAAAAATCTTGAAATCACTATTCATTATCTTCTTCATTGATTTCTTGGAAGATATTGAGAATGAATTGGAGGCTTAAACTTATAGGATAACCATATCTATGCATAAGGAGTATTAGATAATTACCTTACTAATTAAGGAAGCTTGGAACTTGAATTTTTGAATTTTCCTCCTTGAAATGAAGAGAAAAGCCGAGAGCTTCTTGATGAAGAAGTGAAATGATTTTTGTGTTTGTGAGTTGTTTTGCCTAGCTTGGTTGCTTTTGATTTGTTTTTGGTTAATTACCTTTTTAACCTTGAACTTTGTGTGGTTTTAAATCAACCACAACTCCTTCCCCTTATGTCATGCTTATGTCACCTTGTGATGTCATCCTCCCTCACTTGCCCTCTTCTTATTGGTTGGATGACCTCATCATCCATAACCTCCTTGATTAACTCCTAATTGTTTGCCTAATGACCGCTTATCTGTTATACGGTTCGCTTAACTTTCAGTTCTCGTTTCTCGTTTGAGGGATCATACCCGGGATCTTATTACTTGGGTTTCCTTAACCTTTCTCAATACATTATATCCTTTTATGATCCTCTCTTATAATCCTTTAATTTAAATCCTTTTTATCCTGTTACCTTATACTCAATTCTTTCTGTATCTAGTGGATTTCCGGGAAAAAAATCAAAGTGTTCGGAATTGGATTCTGACGATCTTTACATACACTTATATACTATATAGAGTGCTAATAAAATCTCAGAATATCAATAACAGAACCCCTACAGAGTGTGGCATGAAAAGTTTTTTTATTCAGCATAATCTGCAAAATCACTATTCATAAGGGTTTCAAAAATTTCCAAAAATTGGGGTTATTAGAGACCCTCACTTGGGCCTTTTACTCTACTGGCTTTATACTATCTTGCAACCATAGTGGTCAACCTAGGTCTCACTCATAAGTGCTCTAAAACTATGTGATAAGTAAAAGTGCTCACTAAGGTAAATTTCAGAATGACATCTATGGTTTCTTGAGTGTATTAGACATTCTTACACTACAAGTTTACCTCCAAAACTTCTACACTAGACTCTTCTGACCTTAAGGGATCTTCCAAACTCAATGTGGCTCAAGGGCCTAGCTTGGACCTCCTTGGGCCTATGCTTAAAGTCCATGGTTCCCCTGTTTTTCTGGGCAGAAAATGCCCTGACTTGAACTAACTTGTGACACATAATTCTAACTCAAATCCTATGAACTATGGCTGGAAAAACTCCTCTGATACTCCCTATAACTAAGGCCCAAAAGGGCCTAATGAGGGCCTACCCATGACATGGTCAAAACTTCCTATTTCTAAGTTGCAACAAAATTGTCCCCTGCTGGACAGATTTTGTGATTTCACTCGTGCACCTAACCAAACGACTTACAAACCTCCAACAAACACCTAAAACCTTTTATATACTCCTAGTGCTAGCTTCTGGTGGTTTGGGACCTCAAAGTGCACAACAAATGCTCATTCAAAAACTTCCCCATAAATGTTAGGGCAAAAACACGCGCTAATATTCACGCAAGTATACACGTTCGCAAGTAGTATAAGATATAAATCAGATTCGTTCCCAAAGAGACTGGTTTAGGTTAAGTTCAATTTATGCACCTATGCAACAATGTATGGTTATCTCTCAATGCTAAGATAAATAACAAATTGGGTTTTGATTAAACTAAGAGATTATACTAAATAACATTAACTAAGAGAATTGAGGTTGAATTACTATATATGACAAACATGGGATTCCAACTTCATTAAATACTTCATTCAAAGTCATTTTTCTTAACCTTATCATGTGATTGTGATGACACTAATCAGATAACACGAAACTGATAAACGCCAACTTTCGTTGCACGAGTACCATTCTACCAGACATCCACAAAAGAGATAGAAGCTGAATAGACACCAATTATATTGAGACCCTATATGTCTATAGAATTTGACAACATAACGGTTTAAGCATAAGTTATCTATCTCAATTACATAGGGCAAGTCAAACGGTTAGAGTTACCTATGAATCATGTATACACATACATGAACCTATGCTAGCATGGCAAGTTCTAAACCTCTATATTCACTGTCACTTCAATAGAGATTAACACGCTATCTTATATGTTAGCTACACACATAAGACAAATAAGCACAACCAATACTAGGATATCAATCAATCACCACACACCAAGGTATCGAAACAAATTAACTATTGAAATCCATAAGTAAATCCGCTAGAATCCCATGACAACGATTAGCCCATAATCGAACTCATCGTCACCATGGGTTCCAATGAAAGCATGGTATAAACAAGGTCTTAATAAACTGAATAATAATTAAAGTACGAATAAACGAGATCTAGGTTCAACAAGAAAGAAAACGAGCATCCAAAGTTACAACTAATTCAAAGAATCAAAAGTTGAAAACAAGATCTTCTTTTTCGGAGTTGTTCTGTGCTTCTAGGTCTTCTCCTTGGTATCCCAATCTTCCCAGATGATGAAAACCTTTTTTTAAGTATATATACGCCCCTAGTGGACCTGGACCCTTAAAATTGTCAAATTCCACTCAAAAAAGGCTTTTTCAGCGAAATCAGCGAGGGCGCGGCTGCTCAGCTCTCCTGAGCGGGCGCTCAGCTCCTGGGCGGCCGCTCAGCACTGCTGAGCGGGCGCTCAGCTCTGCTGAGCGGGCGCTCAGCTACTGATTGAGAAAATTTCTGATGAATCTTGTTTTGGCCATAACTTGAGTTTTACTCGTCAGAATTAGGCAATTCAACTGCCCACGCAAAGCTAACGAGATTCTCTACAACTTGACAGTGTCCTTGGCTTCCAATTCTGAACACTTTTAATCATATTTCCTTTAAAAGCTCTTTTCTTCATTTAACTGATACCTGAAATGCAATAACACAAAAACACATCAAAATACCAACAACTTGAGTCCAAAAAACCAATTTAAGCTTGTAATAAAGCATTTCAAGTGGATATAAAATCGACTTATCAATAAACTAGTGCATCAAATCTGGAAAAATGCAAACACTAACTAATCTCCTTCCACCTTGACTCCCAGCTTAAAAACCAAGCATCCAACCCTTACCAAAGCAAACCTAGTGCATTAATGTCCTAAAATAGTGCCTTAACATGAGGGGAGATCATCCATGCCCAAGAACAACAATATGCAACTAAAAATAAAACATGCAACTCATGGAAACACTTAACAAGATTTCGGCTAAAGCATAAAGTTTAAATGCTTGCAAATTCGACTTGTACCTATTACTCATCCTTAATATTCATGAAATATATCTTCTCTTAACTATTAATAAGAAAATTATCATGGAAACAATCTATTTTAAGCACACATATTTCGAATTTATAGATTTTTAGACATAACAACATGATTTCGAAAAGAGTAGCATGCAAAACATGGTTGATCATCATTTTAACATCTTAAAACTAGCATGCATGACTACACATGATTATATAATGAAATTTCAGTATCATGCAAAGGATTTTAAAGCATGGTTTCTCCATAAAATACTTAGTTAACACATATATAAAATATATCTCATAGAGAGCTCTTGAATTCACAAGAATCAAGAGTTTCTCTTTGAAGATCACACAAGAACTACACATGCAACCATGAAACTTCAACTCCCAAGTCACAAAACTCTTGGGAAGTATATAAAATGAATATAGGTAGAAGATTTACACTAGGGAAGATGAGAAATGGAATGAAAAATGGAAGGGAGTGGGGGATGGGGGGCCTTCGGCCGAGAGCAACATGGGAGGGAGGGGAGGAGAGAAAAATGAGGTGTGTTGGAGTGTGGAGTGAGTGAAAATGACTTCTCCCACTTGGTTTTTGGTTTTATGCTTTTGGGTTGACAAAATAATGAGTGGAAGTGAGAATGTACAAAAATGACCTCTAGCTAAAGTTAGGCCATTTTGCATGCAAGGTTAGAGTGGTAATTTGGTAATCAACAAATGAGTTAGTGGGGTTGGAAAGGTCTTCTTTGCCCTTTGAGAGAATAGAAGGGTGATTTGCATGTAAGGGCTTCTACGTAATTAATAAAATTTGTAAAGATTTATTTTTATAAAATAAAATACAAGTTCAAAAATTATGAAATTTATACCATAAAATAACTTGGATTTTTAGAAATTTTATAAAATCACTTTTGAAATTTGTGAACAAAATAACTTTTAAAATAAAATTTTCCAAGGTTTAGAATATTCCTTATAAATCAAAAATAAGGGAAATAAATAAACTCTTGCTTTGAAAAATCATATACTACATAAAGCAAATTTAAAATGCAGAAATTTTCATTCACACAACGTACAACTATTAAGTATAATTACATTCGGCTCTAATATTATACCAAGTCCAAAATTAATATTACACAAAAATGCCGGTCGTAGCATCCTCTCCCCCTTAAGGGATTCTGTCCCCAGAATCTAGGAGAACAGATGAGGATACCGGGAACGCATATCAGACTCTAATTCCCAAGTTAATTCTTCGACCTTGGGGTTCGTCCAAAGTACTTTCACTAACTTTACTGACTTATTCCTAAGACTCTTTACTTGCCAGTCGAGTAATTTGACAGGTTGCTCCATAAATGACAGGTCTGCCTGAATTTCTACAGGTTCATATTCTATCACATGGTTGCATCAGGATTGTACTTCTTAAGCAACGACACATGGAACACATTATGCACATGCTGATACTGAGGTGGTAAGGCTAAGTCGTAGGCCACCTTCCCCACTTGACTCAAAATTTCAAAAGGACCTATATATCTAGGTGCTAACTTCCCTTTCTTGCCAAATCTAGACAACCCTTTTCTTGGTGACACCTTTAACAAAACGGCTTCACCTACTTGGAATCTAACATCCTTACACGCTGGATCCGCATACTTCCTCTGTCTATCTTGAGCAGCAAGCAACCTTTTCTGAATTAACTTGACTGTCTCATGTAACTGTTGTACCAATTCCGAGCCTAGAATCCTTCCTTCTCCTACTTCATCCCAACTTGTCGGTGATCTACATTTTCGTCCGTACAAAGCTTCATATGGTGGCATGCCAATACTGGAGTGATAGCTGTTGCTGTAAGAGAATTCTATCAATGGCAAGTGGTCATCTCAACTTCCTGCAAAATCGATTGCACAACTGCGCAACATGTCTTCGATTGTTTGAATTGTCCTTTCGCTCTGACCATCGGTCTGCGGGTGGTACGCCGTACTCATGTTCAACTTCGTGCCAAGATTTTCTTGAAATTGCTTCCAGAATCTCGAGTTAAATCGGGGATCTCTGTCTGAAACTATCGATACGGGTACTCCATGCCTTAGTACGATTTCACGCACGTACAGATGAACCAATTTGTCCAATAACGACTTCTCATTAATTGGTAGGAAATGCGCCGACTTCGTAAGGCGATCAACTATAACCCATATAGCGTCATGTCTGGATTTCGTCCGCGATAGTCCCACTATAAAGTCCATAGCAATATTTTCCCATTTCCATTCTGGAATCTTTAGGGGATGAATTAATCCGCTTGGTCGTTGATGTTCTGGCTTCACTTTCTGACAAGTATAACACTTTGCAACCCATTCTGCCACGTCTCGCTTCATATTTGGCCACCAAAAGTTCTGCTTTAAGTCCCAATACATCTTGGTGCTCCCCGGGTGGATTGAAAATCTTGAATTGTGGGCTTCTTATAGGATCTCATTCTTCAATTCAGGTACATGAGGAATCCAAATTCTTAAGGAAAACCTTAGTATACCTTACTCATCCCTTTGAGTGCCAATCTCTTCTCCAGTTAGCTGATTCTTCTCTTTCTCCATTACTTCTTCCTGACATTTCCTTATCCTTTCCACTAGTGTTGGCTGAAAAGTCATTGCATGACAAACTTCTTCAACTATTCCACAATCACAAAGTTCTAATCCAAATTTCTTAATCTCTTTAGACAGTTCCTTTGGTGTTGCCATTATATTCAATCTCTCCTTCCTACTTAAAGCATCGGCTACAACATTCTCCTTTCCAGGATGATAATTTATCGAGCAATCGTAGTCCTTGATCAATTTCAACCATCTCCTTTGCCTCATATTGAGCTCCTTCTGAGTGAAAATGTACTTTAAACTCTTGTGATCCGTGTAGATTTCACACTTTTCTCCGTAGAGGTAATGTCTCCAAATCTTAAGTGCGAACACTATGGCGGCTAGTTCCAAATCATGTGTCGGGTACTTCCAACTCATGCGGTTTTAACTGTCTTGATGCATACGCTGATCACCCTACTGTGTTGCATTAGCACACAACCCAATCCTTTATGTGAAGCATCGCTGAAAATCACAAAGTTTCCTTAGGTCGTCTGGTAGTACTAACACCGGAGCTGTTACCAATCTCTGTTTTAACTCTTGAAAGCTATCCTCACATTCGGCATTCCATTCGAACTTCTGATTCTTCCTAGTTAACTTAGTCAATGGCGTGGCAATTTTCGAAAAATCCTTGACAAACCTTCTATAATACCCTGCCAATCCTAGAAAACTTCGCACTTCCGTAGGTGTCTTTGGGCTCTCCCAACTCATAATCGCCTCGATCTTTGCCGGATCTACTTTAACTCCTTCATCTCCAATGACGTGTCCCAAGAATTAAACTTCCTTTAACCAAAACTCACATTTAGAAAACTTGACATACAACTTCTCTTGTCGGAGTATCTCCAATGCTATCCGTAGATGCTGCTTATGTTCTTCTTCCGACTTTGAATAAATAAGGATGTCATCAATAAATACCACTACGAACTTGTCCAAATACTTTTTAAATACCCGATTCATCAGATCCATAAATGTTGTCGGGGCATTCGTCAATCCAAAAGGCATTACTAAGAATTCATAATGTCCGTATCTGGTCCTGAATGCTCTCTTGGGAATATCTTCTTCTTTGATCTTTAATTGATGGTATCCTGATCTCAAGTCAATCTTTGAAAAACACTTTCCTCCTTTCAGCTGGTCAAATAGGTCATCTATTCTTGGTAGCGGGTAGCGGTTCTTAATCGTCACCTTATTCAACTCCCGATAATCTATACATAGCCGCATACTTCCATCTTTCTTCTTTACAAACAGAACAAGTGCTCCCCATGGCGACGTACTTGGCCGTATCAATCCCTTATCCAACAATTCTTGTAGCTGGCTCACCAACACTTTCATTTCTGCCGGTGCCATCCTATATGGGGCCTTTGAAACTGGTTCTGTGCTCGGAGCAAGGTTAATCTCGAACTCGATTTGTCGATCTGGTGGTAAGCCTGGTAGTTCATCTGGAAACACATCTGGGAACTCATTCACTACGGGGATATCTTCTATGCTGGGGTTGCCCTTTTCTGAATCCACTACATAAGCTAGGAACGACTCACAACCTTTTCTAAGTAGCTTCTTAGCCTGAACGATTGTAAGAAACAGTTGCTCTTGCCTCTGTCCCTTAAATACTACATTCTCTCCACTCTTCAGTCTTTAAATATACTTTCTTGGTCTTACAATTAATTTGGGTGTTATTCTTCCCTAACCAATCCATACCTAAAATTATATTGAACTCTCCCAACTTGAAGAGTATCAAGTCGGCTGGAAACTTATGCCCCGAAATATCAATCTCACACTTCGGACAGAATTGATTCACAGGAATCTTCTCTTGGTTCGCAATTACCACATTTACTACCTCGTTCATAATCATTTTATCATATTGAAGTTTATCAACAAAAGTTTCTGATATGAAAGATCTCGTTGCTCCCGAATCAATCAATACTTTAGCTTTGACATTATTTAGTAAAAGTGTACCTGCTATCACCTTAGAGTTCTGAACAGCGTCCTTCATTTTCAAATCGAATGTCCTTGCTGTTGCTTGCGGAGTTGTTGTAGGTGGTGGAGGTAATGTCAATACCTCGGCTGGCACGCTTGCACTGGTACTTGCCACATTCATTAGAGCTTTGACTGGTCCGGTTGTCTTGCACTCCTTAGCTATATGTCCAGTATTTCCACACTTGTAACATGTAACTCGTGGCTTCAGCATCTTACACTCGTTTGCCAAATGTCCCTTATGTTTGCACCTATAGCATGTCATGCTCAGCTTATTACACACTCCGGGGTGCCTTCTTCTATAATGCTTGCATTCCGGTCTCTGGAATCTGTTTTCTCCAACTTGTCCTTGACTTGTCTGGTTGTTCCCTTTCGATTCTTGTCTTTTGCCCAAATTCTCCTTCTTTTGAAAATTTCCGCCTTTATGGAATCCAAACCTCTTTACATTCCGATCTTGCGAATTTCCGGCTTCAGACTTTTCTCCATAAAATGGAACCTTTCTCTAATTGTTATCCCTTTCCTTTCTTGACTGCATCCCATTATTCTCAATCAGAGCAGCTTTCTGTACTACTCCCGCATAAGTATCAAGCTCAAACATAGCCACTCTATCTCTGATCCAAGCTCCAATCCTTGTTGAAATCTCTTCGCTTTTTCCTCCTCACTGCTGGTATACTTTGTCACAAACCTTGACAACTCTGTGAATTTCTTCTCATACTCCAGTACAGACATATTCCCTTGCTTCAACTCAAGAAATTTAAGCTCCATCTGATTCTGCATGTACTTAGGGTAATACTTTTCCAGAAATAACTTCTTAAATCTTTCCCAAAAAACTTGTTGAGTTACTTCCATAGCTTTTACTGATTCCCACCAATAGATGACTTCGCCCTTCAAGAAGTAAGTAGCATCTGCTGTCTTCTGATCGTCCCCTAACTGTACCAACTCAAAAGCTCTTTCCATTTCCTTAATCCATGTGTTAGCTATTATTGGATCAGTGGTATCATGAAATGCAGGTGGATTCACATTCTGAAAAGCCTTGAAAGTGACAACTTGTCGAGGTGGTACTGGTGGATCAGGTGGTTGGTGTGGTTCACGGTTATCTTGGTTTTCAAATTGTTGTTGAAGAGTTAGTTGTTGTTGAGCTATAGCGTTGGTTTTCTGTTGTAAGGTTTCCAGTAATCGAAGAATATTTGGATCTGTGGTAGATGTGGTTGTTGGGTTCTTCTTTTTGGGTGGCATGATCCTGAAATAAGAGTTATGTCAAAACAGGTATGAATGATAAATTAATTCGAGGGTATCGCATGGCATTCTTATTTATATTTGAGGTCAATTTTCAAATTAACAAATATGGTGCATATAAAGACGTAAGATAACAGTTGATAGCAAATAGAATGATAGTGCATAATATTGGAAATCCAAAGGTCTCATTACATCAAGATCAGGATAAAGTCTGATTCTAGGAATAACATGCTTATTTAAAGGAAACAACTGGGAATTTCTACGAAGTCCGATAATACAACAATATGGAAGGTAGATAATGGAAAGAACTAAGGCTCCACTCCATCGGAACGGGGTTAGGTAGTCTTCTCCTCTCGAAGCGTCTTCACAATGCTCTGGAGCTCATCCGCCACCATCTGGATGATATACTGACTAGTACGGTCTCGGTGTGATGGCATTTCCTCAAGCTTAGTGTTGACGTACTAAACCAAAGTTTCAAGTCTCGCAGTCATCTGCTCCTTAGGCTTCCCTTCATAGTTTCGGCTGTCCGGATACACGTTCTTCTGTCGGTTTATCTGTCGGTCGTACTTGCCCTGAAGCATGTCAAACTCGCGCCTCAACTCAGCATACATGGAGAAAGCAATAGTGTCGTCCGACCTAGAGGATGATTTTGGAATGCGCCCTTTGCTGACAAACCAATAAGGGGAGTATTAATAATAAATTTACTTAACCTACTCTCTCGCATATTATCTATAACCTATACATATATCCTAAAACCTATTTGGGTTGCCCAGGGACTCTAAACCGTAGCTCTGATACCAAAACCTGTCACACCCCCAACTAAAAAAACATAATATGTAAATATTACAATATTTAAAAGAAAGTAAATACATCTGAATCCAAGATCTTACAGTTTAGGGTATGGAACAGCCCAACACTACTAACTATTACAACTAGTTTTAGCATCGTATCCTCACACAAAACTATCCCTTATTCTACCTGAGCTCGGACATACGCATCAGCGTCACAAGTGTTACGTGCTGTCTGCTTGAATCTAACCATAGCTGCTAGCTGTAATATCAGGGTTAAAGCAAGAAGTGAGCCAAATGCTCAACAAGTGATAAACAATACGGTACAAAACATAAATCGAGATATTAAAGAATGACATTGCGAAGATATAACTAATAATAACAAGAGATTAAATTTTGGGTGATGGCATCATTTGCTTGAATCAAAACATTTTCAAAACCATATCTTAATCAAAAACATTTTATGACGCTACGAATTACAGCCGGTGATCAGCCGTGAAGTAATCCCTGAACCTCGCTGGGTTCTAAAACATTAATGGGATCCCTAGGCAACTTTTAAGACTACAATATAAGTGTTGAAATGACTCGCGTCTCAGTCCGGATCCACTATTCAAAGAAAACATTTATCCTCCTTTGGGACTGAAAATCCACATTTTATTCATTTCAAAAACTGATGCCGATTTATAATAAAATCTCTTAAATAGTAAACATTTTTATCAAGGGATTATATTTCAACTTTGAAACATTAGGAATATGTCACCAAATCTCAGAGCCATGATCCACTAGACTTTACTATATTAGGGTATTTGGAAGGTTTCCATAGACAAGAACTTTGACAAGGAGATTTAGCAGGGCTATTGGATAATGTGAAAGAATAATGTCAAACTAGGCTTCAAGCAATGGTTGTAGACAAGGTATAGGTATTATAACATCAAGAAGATAAGCATCACTAGCTTGGACCTCCTTGGGCCTATGCTTAAAGTCCATGGTTCCCCTGTTTTTCTGGGCAGAAAATGCCCTGACTTGAACTAACTTGTGACACATGATTCTAACTCAAATCCTATGAACTATGGCTGGAAAAACTCCTCTGACACTCCCTCTAACTAAGTCCCAACATGGCCTAATGAGGGCCTACCCATGACATGGTCAAAACTTCATATTTCTAAGTTGTAACAAAACTGTCCCCTGCTGGACAGATTTTGTGATTTCACTCGTGCACCTAACCAAACGACTTAAAAACCTCCAACAAATACCTAAAACCTTTTATATACTCCTAGTGCTAGCTTCTGGTGGCTTGGGCCTCAAAGTGCACAACAAATGCTCATTCATAACTTCCCCATAAACTGGTGCATCAAATCTGGAAAAATGCAAACACTAACTAATCTCCTTCCACCTTGACTCCCGCTTAAAAAGCAAGCATCCAACCCTTACCAAAGCAAACCTAGTGAATTAATGTCCTAAAATAGTGCCTAAACAGGAGGGGAGATCATCCATGCCCAAGAACAACAACATGCAACTAAAAATATAACATGCAACTCATGGAAATACTTAACAAGATTTCGGCTAAAGCATAAAGTTTAAATGCTTGCAAATTCGACTTGTACCTATTACTCATCCTTAATATTCATGAAATATATCTTCTCTTAACTATTAATAAGAAAATTTATCATGGAAACAATCTATTTTAAGCACACATATATCGAATTTATAGATTTTTAGACATAACAACATGATTTCGAAAAGGGTAGCATGCAAAACATGGTTGATCATCATTTTAACATCTTAAAACTAGCATGCATGACTACACATGATTATATAATGAAATTTCAGTAGCATGCAAAGGATTTTAAAGCATGGTTTCTCCATAAAACACTTAGTTAACACATATATAAAATATATCTCATAGAGAGCTCTTGAATTTACAAGAATCAAGAGTTTCTCTTTGAAGATCACACAAGAACTACACATGCAACCATGAAACTTCAACTCCAAAGTCACAAAACTCTTGGGAAGTATATAAAATGAATGTAGGTAGAAAATTTACACTAGGGAAGATGAGAAATTGAATGAAAAATGGAAGGGAGTGGGGGATGGGGGGCTTCGGCCTAGAGCAACAAGGGATGGAGGGGAGGAGAGAAAAATGAGGTGTGTTGGAGTGTGGAGTGAGTGAAAATGACTTCTCCCACTTGGTTTTTGGTTTTAGGCTTTTGGGTTGACAAAATAATGAGTGGAAGTGAGAATCTACAAAAATGACCTCTAGCTAAAGTTAGGCCAATTTGCATGCAAGGTTAGTGTGGTAATTTGGTAATCAACAAATGAGTTAGTGGGGTTGGAAAGGTCTTCTTTGCCCTTTGAGAGAATAGAAGGGTGATTTGCATGCAAGGGCTTCTATGTAATTTTCTTATTATAACAAATAAAATTTGTAAAGATTTATTTTTATAAAATAAAATACAAGTTCAAAAATTGTGAAATTTATACCATAAAATAACTTGGATTTTTAAAAATTTTATAAAATCACTTTTGAAATTTGTGAACAAAATAACTTTTAAAAGAAAATTTTCCAAGGTTTAGAATATTCCTTATAAATCAAAAATAAGGGAAATAAATAAACTCTTACTTTGAAAAATCATATACTACATAAAGCAAATTTAAAATGCAGAAATTTTCATTCACACAACATACAACCATTAAGTATATTTACATTCGGCTCTAATATTATACCAAGTCCAAAATTAATATTACACAAAATGCCGGTCGTAACACAGTTTTTGTGTATTCATTCTTCCAAGATCTTTAATTTATTTTCTTTTAGATTTTGCTCTAACACTACTTGTTGGGTAATGAATACAACACAGAAGGGGGGTGAATGTGTTTTAAATAATTTTAATGGCTTTTTGAACTTTTAAGTATGGTGAACAAAGTAATATGTATTGTAGAGATAATATGTTGTAACAGAATAATTAAAACATGCACATGAACACACTTATCTTTCAAAACTCACTTAATTTTATATTAAAATCAAGCTAGTGTTTTGCTACAAATTTTCGGGTTCTTAGTATGTTAAGAACTCAGCTTCTCTCTTGAGAGTTGTTAGGTCACACAACACTATTAGAAGGGGGTTGAATATAGTGTTTATACAATCAAATCGATTTCAACACAAGTATGTAACAAAGATCAAGTATATTCAAATAAACTCTGTTACAGTAGAACTGTTGTTCTCTCTCAGTGATGAACAATATCACTAAGAGCTGCAAGGGTTATAATGTATAATCTTCTCGTTACTGATAACACATATAGTGTAAACCCTAAGCTGTGTTTATATAGTACATAGTTATAAGATATCTTATAATTGATATGGAATATAATTCTGTCTCCTAAAATATATCAATCAGATAACTTCTACAAGTCTTCTAGTCCTCTAACTCTTCATGCATATCTTCTTTTGTTTTAGTCCAGATCTTCTCCGGTAAATCAGCTGCTTTCCTTATCTGAAGTCTTCCCACACTTAAGTCCTGATATATATCTTCTGACGCCTTAAGTTCTGATATTAAGTTATGACTTCAGTAAGTTCTAATTTCTAGTAAGTCCCTGATAAGTCCTATTGTTAAGTTCTGAAAACTAAACACTAATCAGAGTAGACATGACATCCCAAATATATCTAACAATCTCCTCCAACTTGTAAATTATGAAAAATATACAAGTTTATAGATTTGATGATGTCAAAAACATTTAAGTACAAATGCAATAAGAGTTTAACTAGACAACTAACTACAACTTACAATACATGTAGCTTTACCAATATCACTAGATCAATCTGAATCCAAAGTGATTCCTTGTAAAGTCTTTTACCAGCTTATCTTCAGCTTTTCTCAGAAATTGAACTAGTTGTGCTTTGACCTGCATCAGTTATTCATCTTTATTGTCATCAATTTGATAAATGGTTGTTCTGAGAGCTTGAATTGATGTTCTTTCAAGTACATCACCAAGTTTGATAACTCTAGGATGTCAAGAGTCTTCATTATAACATAAGCACTTTCCTTTCAGAATAACTTTCACTTTAGCAAAGTTTTTCCTCATAGGAATTTCTCTTTCATCATCTTCAGTAATCATTGGAGTGTATTCAAAAACTTTTGTACCAGAGATTCTGTGAAGATCTCTTATAGCTTTCAGAATATAATCTGACCATCTTCTTGTTACATCAGATTTTACTTCTAGAAGATAATGGATATGTTGAAGCTCTCTGACAGACTTCTTTAGTACATCAGTATCAGTTAGTCTGTAAGGTCTTTCCATCATTGAGAAATAAGATCAATTTCTCTTTTAGATCATCTTTATCATGAGCATCCATCACAATTTGAGCAGACAACACTTTGTCAAGGTGCTTTTGTTTGATTTGTTCATATGGTTTATCTGTCAACATGAAAGGATCTCTAAGAGTAACTTCTACTCATGTGTGTAACTTTTCTTCATTAGAACCCAATCCAGCTCTATCTCTAGCTTGCTTGGCTCTCAAGCCCAAATGTTGCAAGTTGATTAATCATAATATTAAACTTTGGTTCCACCGGAGTAGCTTTCTTCCATAACAGCTTCTTCTTGTCAGCAATTGTCATCTTTCCCAAATCATCTTGAGCATTGTCAGAGGTTGATGTCTTGATGACTTTATCAGAATCTGTTGTTTCTTTTGCATCTTGTTGTTCTTCACCTTGAACAACTTAAGCTGTGTCAGAGGTTGTTTTAGATTCTTCAGTTATCTTCTTCTTTTCAGAGTTTGAACAGTTTCATCTACTTCAGCAGCATCATCAAATACTTGAACCAGTTTGCATACAGGTTTCATCAGGATTTGAGGAATTTTCATCTCATGTGGCTTTATTGGTTCATCAACCTTCCCTTTCCCTTTATCTTTGGGATCAACTTGTGATCTTGTCTTGGGCTTTGAAGCCTCAGAATTTGACTTTTCTTTTATCACAATGCATTTTTCCTTGGGCCTTGGAGGTTTCTTAGCATCAGAAGCTTTAGAATTTAGATTTATCTTCTCAGCTGCAAATCTATCTTCCTCCTCCTTGAGATTTTCTAAATCCATTCCAGGATTATGTTTGAGAAATAGTCTTCTAGCAATTTATTCATCAAGTGTCTGAATTTTAGGATCTTTGTAGTAGACAGTAGTCTGCTTTCCCTTGAGCTTCAGAGTTTGCAAGAACTTCTGAGAGTCTTTACTTCCTCCTTGAATCAGAACAATAGAACTTGATATCAGATTTTGATTGTCAGAATATGTTATTAGAGCTTCAGCATCTACAGCTTCATAATTTATCTTCTTCTGTATAGAAGATTTGCTAGCATCAGAATTTAGTTTCCTTGAAGAAACTTTGCTGTTTTGCTCTTGACCTTGAACTTGACATCTACCTTGCTAGGGTTTCCCTGGTCATCTTTATCATCATCTTTCTTCTTCAGTACTTGATCATTAGAGCATTTGTACTTAACTACCTTCTCCCCCTTTTTAACATCATCTGATAGTAGGAGAGAGAAGAATAACTACTGAAGATTGAATTTCATTCAGTTGAGCTTGTTAAGAGACTTGATTCTGCAGGACCTCAGTGATTTGGGCATGTTGCTTATCCTGAACCTTCTCAATTGCTTCAACTTTCTCATGAATAGGTCTTATAAGTCTTGACTTGTCTAATTTGAGAGTCATATCTAGCTTTTCAGCTGATTCAAGAAGTTTGTCAACTTTTTCATGAGTTTGAGAGTGTAGACCTTGTAGAGATTTGGTACTTAGAGCAGTGACTTTGAGTTGATGCTTCAAATCAAAACTTGTCATCAGCTCATCAGCTTTGTCAATGTGCTCTGTCAGCTCATTCCACTTCTTGGTCCACTCAACTCCTCTGTGAGTTTCTTACCAAAAAACAGGAGTAGCTTGTTCAACAAACTTTTTAACTAATGCTTCCGTTCCAAGAATGGGAGCTGAAGTGTTAACTGGAGTTGACTCTCTAGAACTTGCAAGAAACTCTTCATCTTCTGACAACACAAGTGTGTATGTGACAGAAGGAGATGTTGTAGCAGCTTCATCTAAATTCTGATCTTCAGGTTCCTGATCAAGAATTGGTGTAGATGGTATCTCAGCCTGAAAGATTGGAGAATTAACAGTAGATGGATGAGCTGCAATTGGAGCTTCCAGATAGAACACAAGTTGGAATGTTCAGATTATGGATATCAATTTCAGGACTTAATCCTGAATCTTCAACTATTGTTTCTTTAACTGGAGAGACAGGAGGTGTAATCACTGTTTCTAGAACAGTGTCTTTAGCTTGAGGTGAGGATGGCAAAGCTTCAATTAAAACAGGTTCTGATGAGATCAGAGAATCCTGATCCCCTTCCTCAGCTTCTTGAGTATACTCAGAATGAGGTTGTGCCAAATGCCTTCCTGCCCTCTTTTTCTTTGATCTTTTGGATGGTGGAGAGATATTATCTGTATCAGGATTTACATATCTTGTCCTTTTCAATATTTCAGAACCTCCAGCTTCATCTTCTTTCTGAAAAAATTACATTTTCAGCTTCTACTGTCACAGGTTCTGATACATGAACCTGTGCTTCTTCTTCATCTGATTCATCCCTAAGAAGAATCCTCATTCTTCTCCTTGGTGGAGATTTAGGAACAGATTTTGCCCTTGAAGGTTTAGATCTTGATGTTGCAGCAGATTATTGAGGTTGAGATTGTGCTGGCTGAAAATATGTCCAGATGGTAGGTTGAGTTGGTTGAGGTTGAGAAGTGGTAGGTTGTGTAGTGGTTGTAGGTGCTGATGGAGGTTGTGATGGTTGTACATCAGGATATGTGGCAGTATAGGTGGTTGGATCAGAGTTTACTAACACCTAGTTTTACTGATTGAGGAATTTGGAGGGGTCTTAGTACAGCCTTCTTATTATCAGTAGATAATAAGTCAGTGAAAGCCCTTTAGTAAGTTTAAAGGGTTCAATCAACTCACTAGCTAGCTGGGCCTTATCAAAACTACAAAAACTGTAAATAAGTTGGCAAAATCTAGAAAAATATACAGTATTTATGTCCTCTTGCATCCTATCCCCAATAAATCCTAGCACAGCACTAGCATAATCAAAATGAGTTTGATTAATAAGAGCATACCCTGATTTGCTGACTCAGGATTGGGATTGCATTAAAGTTTGAGCACTTCTTGGCGAAAGCTTTTGTAATACAGTCAAAGAAAAAACTTCACTCCCTCCTGATGTGGGGTCTCTTCAATTGTCCTAGCTTTTCCAAAGACTTTTCATAGCCCAAATTTGCCATCATTTGCTGAAGGGTCCGGCTCCTCAACTGTTGAATTGAAAATACAATCTTCTGGCAGATGTAGAGCTTTGTGAACAGTAGACACAGTCACCACATGTTCATCCTCCCCTGTTGTAAAGATAATACTTGGGGACCCAGCTTGTCCACCATCATCATAAACACCACTCCTCCAAAACTCCAGTACTTGAGTTACTAAGAGTGCTTCTGGTTGGGTCAATGCATACCCAATCTCACTTCTAGCAAGAAAGTCCTGTATGAAGTGAAGATCTGATGGAGCTTCATCCTTGTTAAGTATGGCCATGTAGTTATTAGGAAAAAACTTGGCTCCATTAAAAATGATGTCCTTTGGTGCCATTTCTGTGAAGAAATAAGTGAGAAAATGGTGTGTACACAAGGTGTTTGATAAAATGCCTGTGAAAAATAGAGCTTCAGAGAATATTAGAAAGAGAGAGAGAATAATAGAGATAAGAAAAGAATTAGAAAGTAGGTAAAATTGTAAAATCTTTTAACTCCCATATATATACTCTCTCCACTCAACAGCTCTTTTTGGAAGCGAAACAGACACTTTACACCTGTTAGCCAGTAAATAGTTAAAGCAGTAGTTATTGGGCACGAGAAATAAGCAGTAATTATTGTGCACATGCAGTTGTTAAGGCAAACACGTTTCCCACTAATCAAATGATTATTACTGTCATTTTCATCTTACTTAATTATTTTCTGATAAAATATGACCATTATAGTAATTATCAAATAAGCCAAGTAATTAAATAATGCCACGTAAGCATCAGAGTTTCCATCAGGATTTGCATCGGAACTTGACTATTATCAGAACTTAACAGTCATCAAAATATGGCTTCTGTACTTAAAAAGTGAATGTCTATTAATGTGATTCTTCACACAAATATTAACTTGTTTTCTTCAGAGTTTAATCATCAGAACTTCCATCAGAACTTGTCCTCAGAATTTATGCAAATAATACTAAACTGTTTGTCAAAAATAACTTAATCACCACAGTAATTTTTATCATTCATATGGAGTGAGAGTGTGTGCATTTGCAAATGATCATAAAATGATTAAAGTCTGATAAACTTCAGTATATCTTAGAAATAAGGCATAACTAAGAAAAGTGCTTAAAATCTGTCTTAATTTTGAAGTCTACTATAGAACAAATTTATGCAAGAGTCCACCTCAACTGTTTGTGCTCATTTTATGCATCTTTTGACATTCTTTTTACAGTGGCTTCTCACTGTAAGTGAGTCACAACTACTATCAGAATTTATGCTATTATCGGAGTATTTCTCAAGTAATCAGAGAATGTGAAAAGTCACCAAGAAAAAATTATTTGCTTTTCTAATGCATATTACTTAATACCAGCGATGCACTTGGGTCTTCCCTTTCACATATATTAGTCTAGATCTCAAAGGAGTACCTGATTTCAATTTTCTTTTCTTTTCTTTTCTTCAGATAAGTGAGGCTTATCAAGCATGCAGTTCATCCTTAAGATTTACTGACATCAGAATTTGACAGATGAGAAGCAAAAATCTAGTTTGTGACTTAGTAATAAGATACACAAAGTAAATTTGACTAAGCTCAAAATCAGAATTTGCTTGTCTTAATGAATTTCGACATAAATAACTAATTCAAACATGGGATTTCTAGTATGTTAAAGACTACTAGGTCAGCATCTAGCACATTAATCCTCATTGGATTGGATAGTCATAAAACATTCAAACACTATCAGAGTATATAGAATCATATCAGATAACAATCAATATTTAATATATTACAATTTAAGCATAGATTACATGGAGATGAGACAATCTGTAAACATTGATTATAAAGTCTGATGCATGAGAATACAAACTAAGCAGATTTTGAGAAAGAACCTGAAACCATTCCAAGTTTATTTACCAGTCTTGTAAAGGTAGCTTCACATAGTGGTTTTGTGCAGATATCTGCTAGTTGTTGATCTGTAGTAAGAAAATGCAATTCCACTGTACCTTCCATCACATGTTCCCTTATGAAATGGTACCTAATGCTGATGTGCTTTGTCATGGAATGTTGAACTGGATTACCTGTCATAGAAATAGCACTTTGATTATCACAGTAATTAGGTATTTTAGAAAATTCTAACCCATAGTCCAGTAACTGATTCTTCATCCAAAGAATCTGTGTACAACATCTTCCTGCAGCAATATATTCTGCTTCTGCAGTTGATGTGGAAATTGATTTCTGTTTCTTGCTAAACCAAGAAACCAATCTGCCTCCAAGAAATTGGCAGCTTCCACTAGTGCTTTTCCTGTCTATTTTGCATCCTGCAAAATATACATCTGAGTAACCTATTAGCTTAAAATCTGATTACCTAGGATACCACAATCTTAGATCAGCTGTACCCTTGAGGTACTTGAAAATTCTTTTCACAGCTATTAGATAGGTTATCTTGAATCAGCCTGAAATCTTGCACAAAGACTATGTAGCATACATGATATCAGGTCTACTTGCAGTTAAATAGAGTAAAGAGCCAATCATACCTCTGTAGTTAGTAATATCTACTGATGATCCAGTATCTTTATCTAACTTGGTTGCAGTGGTCATGGGAGTGGATGCAATTGAACAGTCTTGCATTCCAAATTTCTTGAGTAAATTTATGGTGTACTTGGATTGATTTATGAAAGTACCTTCTTCAGTTTTCTTGACTTGAAGTCCCAGAAAATAGCTAAGTTCTCCCATCATACTCATTTGATATCTTGACTGCATTAGCTTTGCAAACCTTTCATAGAGTTTGGAATTTGTAGAACCAAAGATGATATCATCAACATATATCTGTACCAAAAGTAAGTCCTTTCCATGGTTTAGCTAGAATAAAGTCTTGTCATTTGTGCCTCTGTTGAATCCACTTTCCAGAAGGAATTGAGATAAAGTCTCATACTATGCTGTTGGAGCTTGCTCAAGGCCATAAAGTGCTTTGTCAAGCCTGTAGACATGATTTGGGAATTTTGGATCGACAAAGCCTAGGAGGTTGTTTAACATATACCTCTTCTTCCAATTCTCCATTAACAAAAGCACTTTTCACATCCCATTTGAAAGACTTTGAACTTCTTGTGAGCAACATAAGCCAAAAAGATTCTTATGGCTTCCAATCTAGCAACTGGTGCAAATATTTCAACATAATCAATACCCTCCTGTTCAGAGTAACCTTTAGCAACCAGCCTTGCTTTGTTTCTTGTAATTATGTCATCACTAGTCAGTTTTGTTTCTGAAAACCCATTTTGTGCCAACAATTGATCTGTTCTTTGGTCTTGGCACTAGGGTCCGGATTTTATTTCTTTCAAATTCATTTAACTCTTCCTACATTGCTTGCACCCAATCAGCATCTTGAAGATCTTCTTCCACTTTCCTTGGTTCAGTCTGAGATAGAAGGGAATGATAGAGACATTCATTTAATGTTGTTGTTCTAGTTCTGACACCTGCTTCAGGATCTTCAATTATTAAGTCAGGTGTATGTGCTTTAGTCCACTTCCTTACAGATGGAAGTTGATCTCTAGTACTGGATCCTCCCCCATGATCCATGATGTCTCCATCAGCATTTTCTGATGCTCCCCCTGTAGTTATGCTCTCTGAGACTTCAGAATTTGAGTTGGATCCTTCAGGATTTGAAGAATCAGAGTTTCCAGAATTATCAGAATTTGGCTCATCAGAACTTGATGAACCAGAACTTAAAGAGCCAGTAACAGGTTCTGATGCTTCTTGAGAGTCTTGAGATGTGGTAGGATCATTAGCTTGCTCCCCCTGAACAGGTGCATTTTCCCTTGGAGTAGTTACCACAGTTTCAATGACACCAGAATTTAACCCGTCAGAACTTACAGGATCAGGATTTAAGCCATCAGAATTTACAGAATCAGAATTTAAATCTTCATTTTCAAATCTCAGCTGATCGTGATCATTGAAATCTTCAAGTCCAGTAATCTTTTCATCATTAAAAGATACATTGATAGATTCCATGACAACCCTTGTTCTTAAATTGTAGACTCTGAAGGCTTTTGTGGAAAGTGGATATCCAACAAAAATTCCTTCATCAGCTTTTAGATCAAATTTTGACAGCTGTTCAGGATGAGTCTTAAGAACAAAACACTTACATCCAAATACATGAAAGTATTTCAGATTTGGCTTCTTTTTCTTCACCATCTCATATGGTGTTTTTCCATGCTTGTTGATCAGTGTAGCATTCTGTGTAAAATAAGCAGTCTGCATAGCTTCAACCCAAAAGTAGGTTGGAAGCTTTGCTTCATCAAGCATAGTTCGTGCAGCTTCAATAAGAGTCATGTTCTTTCTTTCTACAACTCTATTCTGCTGTGGAGTTCCAGCTGCAGAAAATTCCTGCTTTATTTCATGCTCTTTGTAGAACTCTTCCATGATTGAATTCTTGAACTCAGTGCCATTATCACTTTTTATGATTTTAAAAGAGTCTTTAACCAATTTATTAAGCTGTCTGACATGATCAGTTAGAGTAGATGCAGTTTCAATCTTCTTGTGCAAGAAATACACCTAAGTGTATCTTGTGAATTCATCCACTATAACCATAGCATATTTATTTTTTGCAATGGAAATGACATCGACTGGACCAAATAGATCAACATGCAGTAAGTGATAAGGCTCAAGAATTGAAGATTCAGTTTTGCTCTTGAATGAAGATTTTCTTTGTTTTGCCTTTTGACATGAATCACAAAGGCCATCAGGAGGAAATACCTGATTTTGGCAGTCCTCCCACAAGATCTTTCTTTACAATGCTCATTTATACTGTTGAAATTTAAATGAGAGAGTCTCTTGTGCCAATTCCAGCTTTCTTCAATTGATGCTCTGCTTAACAGACAGATTGCAGAACCATCTAAACTTGTTGAAAGTCTGGCTTCATAAATATTACCATGCCTGTAACCTTTCAGAACCACTTTGCCTGTAAAATTACTTACAACTTCACAGTGTTCTTCAAAGAAATCCACATGATAACCTTTGTCACATATTTGACTCACACTTAGCAGATTGTGTTTAAGTCTTGAGACAAGAGCTATTGTTTCAATGATGACAATTCCCAAGATTGATATTGCCATATCCCAGAGTTTTTCCCATGTTGCCATCTCCATAAGAAACTCCTGGGCCAGCCTTCTCCACAAAGTATGATAGTAGGGCTTTATTTCCAATCATATGTCCTGAACATCGACTGTCTAGAACTAAGATGTTTTTCTTGTTGCCCTGCAATCACAAAGACCACTATTGGTTAGTTTTAAGGACCCAGACTTGCTTGGATCCTTTGGCCTTATTAATTTTGTTAGCATTTGCAGTAGATTTAATTTCAGAGTTTATGCTAATATGCTGTTTATCAGATTTTAAATCAGACTTTACATCAGACTTTACACTTTACACTAGAAGGAACAGTGCTAACTTTCTTTAAAGAAGTTTTATTTGATAATAATCATAGTACAAACTATGATATTCCTTCAAGTATAAATTGAATGGCATAAACTACCACAATGAAAACAAGGATTTTGTGGTTTAAACCTAACAGACTGACTCTTAACTCCTGATTTAGGAGGTAAATAGTTTATATCCTTATTCTTCCTACAAAAAGAAGCAAGATGGTTAGAGTTTCCACAGTTATAGCATTTCTTTCTAGAAGCATTAGGAACAGGCATATAATTATTGCTTTTATTCACACCTTCCTTTCCATTCCTATTTTTCCTAGCTTCCTTGACCTTATTTACATTTCTAATCTCTTTCAGCTTATGCTTAAGCTGCTTCTTTGTCATTAAGCCTATGTTAACTTCAGCTGATTTATCCTGTTTTAATTTGTCAGAAGTTAACTTTTCTTTTACTTCTGTCTTAGAATATTTCATCTTTTCAGAATCAGACATAAAAGTTTTTGCTACAAATTTAACAGGATTTATCTTTGGCTTAGCAGTCTGTTTAACAACAATTGGCACAATTTGCACAGTTCCTTTCTCACTTTTATCATCTCCATAACCTAAGCCCTCTTTCCAGTTTCCACTACTTAGTAAATTCTGAGTTGTTCTGCCAGAGTTAGTCCAAGTTCTGATGATCTCTCTTTCCTTTTCTAACTCAGTTTTTAGAGATTCATTCAATTTTAGCACTTCATCTCTAACATAAAAAGCATCATCTCTTTCTTTCTGAGTTTGATGGAACATAACTAACTCTTTTTCTAAATAGTCATTCCTTTTTCTAAGAGCAAGACTTTCAGAAGTTAATCTTTCACATCTTAAATTCTGATCTCTAAAACTAATGAACATGGTTTTAAGATATAATCGTAACTCAGTAATATCATCAGTATGAAAAGCAAAGGTTGTTTGAGGTACCTTCAATTCAGCAGTGTCAGTACTGCTATCAGCATTTGCCATCATGGCATAGTTCACCTCATCTTCAGAATCTGAAGTGTCTGTCCAGCTTTTCTTCTTTATGACAAGTGCCTTGTCTTTATCACCTTTTCATTTCTTGCAGTCAGGAGATATGTGGCCTCTTTCACCACAATTGTAGTAATTGACATTTGAGTTGTCTCCTCTATCAGACTTTCCTCCTTTGCCTTTAGACTTTCTGAACCCTTTCTTATCAGAACTTCCACCTTTCCTGGAAAACTTCTTGCCCTTTCTAATTTTTTGTAGGCCATCTTTGTGATAACCTTCACCATAAGAGCACACAGTTGCATCATCTCTGCATCAGTATCCACTTCAGATAAACTTTCAGTTTCCGAATCATCATCATCAGAATTTGATGATTCTGAATCAGACTTTATGATGGGAGCCTTTCCTTTGCCCCTCTTTGAGATAACAACTTTAGGAGCTTCCTCCTCGGCTTTAAGAGCAACTGTCCTTGACTTTCTTCCATGCCTCTTGCTCCTTTGATCCATCTCAAGTTCATGAGTCTTGAGCATACCATAAATTTCATCAAGAGTAGTTTCAGTAAGGTCAAAGTTGTCTCTTATGGTAGTAGACTTCAAATCCTAATTTGCAGGAAGATCTAAAAGGAATTTCAGATTTGAATCTTCAAGATCATATTCCTTGTCCACCAGTGACAGATCATTCAAGAGTTTGGCAAATCTGTCATATAAATCAGTTAATGACTCATCAGCTTTTGAGTCAAAGTGCTCATACTCTTGTGTGAGTATAGTCTTCCTGTTCTTCTTGATTGTATCAGTTCCCTGACATCTTGTTTCCAAAGCATCCTATATCTCCTTTGCAGTCTTGCATCCAATTACCCTGTTTGACATGACATTATCAATTGCACTATGCAGCAAATGCCTTACCCTTGCATCATTGGCAAAAGATGAGATATCTTTAGGTGTGTATTCACTTCTCTCCTTTGGTATGGTCTTTGTTGGTTGATCAGCAACTGCAACAGAGAGCTTGGTAGACTTATGTGGTCCTTCATTGATTCTGTCAAGGTATTATGGATCTGTAGCTTCCAGAAACATAGCCATCTTCACTTTCCATATGGGATACTCAGATGGTCTCAGTATGGGAACCCTAATAGTCTCATATCGACTGTGAGTTTGAGTGTTTTGAGTATCTTAAGTTTTGGTGGGCTTAGTTGGAGTTTGTGTTTCTTCAGACATGATAGATTATTTGGATCTTACTGTATGTGTGTTAACTGAAAGACTATGATACCACTTGTTAGGTCACACAACACTATAGAAGGGGGTTGAATATAGTGTTTATACAATCAAATCAATTTCAACACAAGTATGTAACAAAGATCAAGTATATTCAAATAAACTCTGTTACAATTAGAACTGTTGTTCTCTCTCAGTGATGAACATTATCATTAAGAGCTGCTATGTTACAATATATAATCTTCTCGTTAATGATAACACATATAGTGTAAACCCTAAGCTGTGTCCATATAGTACACAGTTACAAGATATCTTCTAATTGATATGGAATATAATTCTGTCTCCTAAAATATATCAATCAGATATCTTCTACAAGTCTTCTATTCCTAACTCTTCATGCATATCTTCTTTTGTTTTAGTCTAGATCTTCTCCTGTAAATCAGCTGAGTTCCTTATCTGAAGTCTTCCCGCACTTAAGTCCTGATATATATCTTCTGACGCCTTAAGTTCTGATATTAAGTTCTGAATTCAGTAAGTTCTGATTTCCCGTAAGTCCTGATAAGTCATGTTGTTAAGTTCTGAAAAACTAAACACAAATCAGATTAGACATGACATCTCAAATATATCTAACAAGAGTTACAAGATATTTTAGATCTAGTTGTTACAACAAAAACAAAGCATCCAGTGTTTACTTTATAGAACAGTAAACACTGGTTTTACACAACATGTAATAACATGTATTAAACCCTACTTTTGGATAACTAAATCTTTCTATTTCTGGCTTAGTATATCTTTGCAAATCTTGCATGGCTGTGACTTTACTTTGTCAGTTAATCTTGGCCTTTGATCTTGTACTCTTCAACCTGCTTTTGTAGACTTATCAAATCATTGATTGATTTGTCTGTTGATTGATAATCCTGGATATTAAACTGATCTGCATTATGTACTTGAGCTTTACATCGAGATCTCGAGTTAGTCATTTAGAGAACTCGACATCTCATTAAGTATAATGACTTATCGAGATCTCTTAATACTCTCTAGTTATTTTGACTTATCGAAGTCTCTGAGTTCTCTATAAGAGAATTTAGCTTGTCGAGATCTCTAATTTTCTGCATGTAGAATTGACTTGTCGATATCTCCAATCTCCGTGTCTTCAATTTGGCTTGTTGATATCTCTGAGTTCTCTAGTGCAGAAATGATTTGTCGATATCTCAGAGATCTCTAGTGATATTTTGACTTGTCGATATCTCTAAGATCTTCAGTGGTAATTGACTTGTCGATATCTCCAACCTTCATATTTTCATTTGACTTGTCGATATCTCTAAGACTTCTCTATAAGTTTTCCTTGACTTCTCGATAAGTCATTCTGGAGTTCTCGAATGACTTCTCTATAACACTTAATCTGTGACTTGTAGATTTCTCGACTTTGAATATTTTTCCCAAAACAGATTTATTCAACTTCAAGTTTCTTCACACTTTCTCTGAGGCATGATCTTCATGATCTTCTTCATCTTCATGATCTTCTTCCAGAGTTTATTCTTAGGCTTGAGACTATTTACATAAAAATACTCCAGTCTAATCTAATTAGACTTTTACAGACTTAAGTGATTCAATACAAAATACAAACTTAGATTATCATACAACTTACTTAGGGTTGTCAATTTGACTTAGTCTTGTTATAGTACAGGCATGTCTTGCACAACAGTATCATGTTGAACTTGAGAAACCCGTTGTTGTTGTCTTAACAATCACTAAGTTGGCGACTTATAAAAGTATATTTTTGCATATTATAACACCTTGCGTTATAACAAGCACATTTTGCATATTAATAGAACAAATTCTTATTTGCTGAAGAATGAATACTTAATGTAAAAAGTTTTTTGTAAATTCTGTCCAAATTAGTATATTGATATCTTCCAAAGTTTATTTCAACCTAAATGATGAATATGTTACTGAATTGAGAAAGAGGTATGCATTTTTTTAAATCTATATACTGCAATGCCTTAATGTTATGAGTTTTACTTATTTACCAATCAATATACATCTATTGTACATAAGGGTTAAAGAGGATGGTTATATGGGTTATGTGATTGATGATGGTCGGAGTTCTGAAACTAGAGATTTTCCAGTATTTTAGATGATGTCTCTTGGTCAACGTATGTTGAACTTTGAAGATCTGCTTCAGGTTTAGCTTATTATAGAGTTGATTCCATTTGTAGTTCATATGCAGTTAAATAATGTTAATGTTTTTGTTCCTAACCCTGTTTTTCAAACTAAGCATAAGAACATGTTCTCCACATTTGTGATTGCGAATATTGAGCAATTTTCTTTCTAGTGGTACAATTCATGCAACAAGTGCCAAGCCGAAGTTACCAAGATTGATCGTAGTCATAAATGTGTTGAATGTCCTTGCAGTATTCCAGTTGCTGTGAAGAGGTATAATGCATGATCTTTATCTTCCATTACGCAAGCTAAGTCTTATTTCACCAGTTTATAAATTGATGTTATTTATGCATTACCATATCTTAGGTTCAGAGTCAAAGTCTTTGCTGAGGATTCCACAGGTTCTTGCGCTGTGTTTCTTATGGACCGTGTTGTTAAGTCATTGATATCACAATCTGCTACCAATCTGAAAAAAGCAACAGACAATGTAATAATTCAATTGTATATTATTTATTTTCATAAACATACAGTTGTGAATGTTTGCTATAGTTTATCACAGACCTATTAAGCATATGTATAAACAACATTTTGGTAACCATATTTACCATTTGAGGATCCTAAAATGGTTCTTGTTCTCCTTTTCGTTGCTGATAAAGAGATTACTGTTGTAATTACTGTTGTAATTACTGTTAGTGAATGTAACACCCCCAAATCCGGGGTCGGGGATCCGGGTTGTCACGAGTTCCATTTCCCTTAATAACACCCAATCTTAATAAATAATCAACTACTCTGTATTGTGACCCCACAATAAACACACACACCACAAGTTATAGTCTCAGAGATGAATATCAAAAAATAATCACAAGTCGTTTTATTCCACAATTATATGCCAATACACCTTAAAAGGGTTTCTGAATAAATTTACATTTCTTTGCCATTATTACAATTCATAAATATACATAAATCTGGTACATCAAAAGTTGAAGCCTAGCCTATTGGTAGTTCCTACCTCAGCTACAGCGACATCAATGCCTATAGGAAACTGTGAAACATTTCCTATCCGCTCGCGAATTGGGAGCTTGGTCCTGTTCATCTTTTCTATCTGTTGTTGTGTGATGAAAGAAGAAAGCAAGGGTGAGCAGCAAGCCCACCAAAATAATATGTATAATGATTTACAGTATATGAGCATACTCATAGTACTCATGAAAGTCTTGGTCAAAAGAAATGAACCAAGGTTGATATCTTAATGCGATGAAGTCGCAAAATATTCAGTATACATACATATATACTTTTTACAATCTTTGAAATCCTCTGACATGTATAATATACACAGAGTTCCAGTTTATAACTGTATAAAAATATCGTTGCAAGGTGATCTCATATATCTAACCTTGTCTCAACGTTTTTCTGAAAATCTTTGACATGCACCAGATAATCATTTACTAGATATAAGTTTAAAAGATGAAGTTACAAGATACTCCAATATACTTATATCTTTTCCAAATACTGCTTGAACTACCACCGTTCAAGTTATAATGAGCTTTCAACAGTTCATCACATAAATGAGACTACAAGACAAGATTTGAATAGATTAAATCTTTAAAATATCATCAAAATAAAATGAAGTTATGAGATACTTCATTTGATGCAAACATCATTTTAAAAACTTGACCCTGCCAACACTCAACAATCGCCCAACCGTAGCCTTTCTATCGAAGTGCTCTGGGTAGTGATGCAGAAATATACAATTGGATGATGAACTCATTACGGGAGTTTGCCGCGCCAGGAAGACCACTTACGATGATCAGTCGTAGTAGTACAACCCCACCATTTTCTACATGTAGAGGAGAACCTGTCGGATTTACTTGTCAACCGAACACTGAACTCCTAAGGAATGGACCGCCTTAGCGGAACTTCCAGGCCAATATAATAAGGCTGGGCCAGCGCTACTCGACCACTTACGCCACTCCTAGTTCAGATGAAATCCATTACTCTGAAATGTAAAGCTCGTCCCCACTTTCCCCAAGTAGAAACTTGTTGATACGGCTCCACTAAGAAGTCGTATCTAGTTGGAAAGGAAAACTCACCGATATTTCCCAGGCGATGCCTGTTAATGGATTAACTTGTTCCAAGAATTTTACTTCCCGAGTATTGGGTAAGTAATCAAAAACTCTTTTATCAAGACAACAACCTTGTTGCGAATATAAAACACACCACAGAGCCGGATCCCTCAGGTTTTGAGGGAGTATTTAAATCCCCTTCGAAAGGAGGATCTTAAATATAAAAATGAGTTTTGGGATCCGCTCTAACTTTTAAAAATCATTTTGAAGGCTCGCGAAATATTTTTAAGAATGTTCGGAGTGATGCTGATTTAGTAAAATAAATCGGTCCCAATATATTAGAAAATATCTTAATATTATTATTTAAATAATATTCCCATAAAGAATAATCTTTATAAAAATAATTGAAGTAGAAGTTGTAAAACTTATACTTGAAATGAATATTAAATAACCAAAGATATACTTATACGAAGGTACTATCTTTATTTGAATAATCAAAAGTGAGTTTGATTATCGACACCTTATTCCTTAATAAAATAAAGAATATATCTCAGCAAATAATCGGAGTCATAGATCCTCAAATGAATATTCAAAATAATATTCAATAAATAAATAAGCTGAGTCATAAGCCCTCGAATGAATATTCACATAATATTCAATAAATAATATAAAGGAGTCATAAGTCCTCGAATAAATATTCAAATAATATTCAATAAATAATATAAAGGAGTCATAAGTCCTCGAATGAATATTCAAGTAATATTCAATAAATAATATAAAGTTATCGAATAAACCTTATTCGATTAATAGTTTTTAAAACTATAACCATATATATATAAATATATATATATATATATATATATAAAATCTACTCGGGATCCTCGACTCCCGGTTTTAGAACATGTTTTCACCTTTGGGTCCCTATACTAAGGGTATACACAACTACTGCTTATCTCTAGCATAGGTATTATGCAACTTTATAAGCAATTGAACCAACAGATATATAAATCAAGAATATGAAACAGGCATGCATATATACCATATCACATGCTACAATATATCGCAAGAATTTGCTAATAACGAATATGCATTTATCGCAAGATCATGCATATACACATATACATCACAACAACAGTATAACGGGTAGAAAACTTGCCTGAGCGACTGAGGGTGATTAATGGCTTGGGACGAGTCTGGTAACCTATAAACAACATGTGAGTTGGAATTAAACCAAAGTCACTTGTAAATCTATACTTTAACCAAATTAGACTCTAACGCTCGCTTTGCGCTTACTGATTCTCTTAAGTCACTCGAGTACCCTCGGCTCCACCATTTTTAATAATTTAACCATTACGAGTTTTAAGGCGATTCCTTCGCGAGTGTCTTACCAACTACCTAGCACACTTAACATAATTGTTTCATACATTAATTAACCCTTTAAGGTCTTTAACCTATGTGTTATGGATAAGAAATCAAGGTTATTACTTGCTGTATTTAATACTGAGATTCGGGAGCTCAAGGCCTTTAATGGCTGCTCTCGTACTTCGTAGCTTTATTCTGCCTTTACGAGATGCCTACGTATCTCTGTGAATTAGAGAATCAAGCCAAAAAACGTAGTTCTGATTTGTGGGGTGAGGCCCCTTATATAGATGTGGGAGTCCTTGAATTGGACTTGGTATAGGAGACTTGGTGGACAAGCCTCTGAATTAGGATAGACTTAGGAGTCCTAGGAAGTAGGAAGCTGATTCCTTATCCTTTTAGGTCCCCTTGAGGCTAATCTATAAGGATTTATATCCTTATCGGGACTCTTCTCAATAGCTGATTTTTCCCTTATTAATTAATTACGAAATTAATTAATAATTAGGGCTTTTGGACCTTTTTTATTCCATCAGGCCTGATCTGGTCTGAGTTTCATATATCTTTTTATTGGGCCTAGCAGCCCACAGCTTGTACAATTAATGCAGTATTTAATTATACAATCATAATTTATTTATCCCTATCATTTGCCCCCCAACTTTTGGGAAACATTGAATAGGTTTCGCAGAAGTTAAGTCTATTTGTTCCCTTACAGGGTTTCGTTTTTCCGTAAAGTGTGGAGCGACCTACACGTTTACAACGAATTTTTCCTTTTATTTAGGAATTATTTTGATTTCCAGGAATTTTTCCCTTATTTCCGGGATTTTTCCCTAATTTCTGGAATTTTCCCTAATTTCTGGGATTTATCCTTAATTTCTGGATTTTCCCTTAATTTCTGGATTTTTCCCTTAATTTCTGGGATTTATCCTTCATTTCTGGAATTTTCCCTTAATTTCTGGGATTTATCCTTAATTTCTGGATTTATTCCTTAATTTCTGGATTTTTCCCTTAATTTCTGGGATTTATCCTTAATTTCTGGAATTTTCCCTTAATTTCTGGGATTTATCCTTAATTTCTGGATTTATTCCTTAATTTCTGGATTTTTCCCTTAATTTCTGGGATTTATCCTTAATTTCTGGTTTTATCCTTAATTTCTGGTTTTTTCCCTAATTTCCCGGGACTTATCCTTAATTTTCTGGCTTAAAATCGATCAGAATGCATTCGAAATCGATCAGGATGCAGACAAAATCGATCAGGATGCAGCCAAAATCGATCAGGATGCAGCCAAAATCGATCAGGATCCTGATCGAATTAGCTCAGGATCTTACACTCTGGTCGACAGGATTCCTGATCGATTTCGATCAGGATTCTGACCGAATTGGCCTTCAAAGTGACACCCTAGTCGATTGCTACACGGGCTTAATCGATCAGGATTCCTGATCGATTTCGATCAGGACTCTGAACGAATTAAATGGCTCTCGACCATTCTGATCGAATGGAATATCGATCAGGACTCTGTTCTCCGTCGATCAGGACTCTGGTCGATCTTAGGGGATTTCTTCCCTCCTGTTCGAATAAGATATCGATCAAGACTCTCTTCTGTGTCGATCAGGACTCTGATCGATCTTAGGGGATTTCTTCCCTCCTGTTCGAATAGCATATCGATCAGGACTCTCTTCTCTGTCGATCAGGACTCTGATCGATCTTAGGAGATTTCTTCCCTTCTGTTCGAATAAGATATCGATCAGGACTCTCTTCTCTGTCGATCAGGACTCTGATCGATCTTAGGGGACTTCTTCCCTCCTGTTCGAATAAGATATCGATCAGGACTCTCTTTTGCATCGATCAGGACTCTGATCGAACCATATTAAGGTTCTGGTCGATTTTTGACTTTTTAAATTCCACAGGAGCTTCTAGATTGTTCCTGATACTTCTTGTAGATGGGCCTCTAGGTTGGGCCTGGCTAAATGGGCCTAAAAACGCCTCGTATTCTGAGCTTTTCGCCTATATAAGTGTAGTGTGGAGTGAGAACCCTCACTTCACTTCCCACTTCTCATTTTCTCTCACAATTTCCTCTAGAGTTCTCCCTTTGAGAAGGCAATTTCCGGCTACCAAAGCCACCGCAGCTCCACCATTTTCAAGTATTTCTGGGTTTCAAGCCTTCAACCGAAGCATATCAATGGCGGACCGTGACCTGGCTCGTTTGCAGAAGATGAATGTCTCTAAAAGAGGTACAAACATTCAAATTCAATCTCCATATACTTCCCTCATTGATATGATTAACTCGAGAGGTGATGAATATCCTTCTCTATCTGAGTTAGATTCGTATAATCATGGTAACACTTTTCATGAGTTAGATGGTAGGATAGAGTCTATGAACACCTTGTACAGACTTCCACCCCACCTTAGGATCACTCTAGCCGCCCCTGGGGATAGGACTTGTAATTGGGAGGGGGATACCCTGTTCATTTATCGAGGAGCCCTGACCGCAGGTCTTAGGTTCCCATTCCATGAATTTATTCCTCGTTTACTAGCTGATGTACGAATCAACCCTTGTCAACTCCCTCCTAACGCCTGGAGGAACATTATCTGTTTTATGGTCCTTTGTCTCAGGAATAGCTTCCCTCTTTCCGTAGCTGTCTTTAGGAAAGTTTTCCAATTCTATAATAGTTCCATGAGTCAGCCAGGCTGGGTTTTAATTCGCCAATGGCCCAAAATTCCCCATATCTTTGATAGTAACTCTATAGTCGAGAACAACCCTAAATGGAGGGATGAGTTTGTCAGGCTGACCTGGGCTGGGGGTGATTGGGCCACACTCTTCCGTAGGCCATTTTGCAAAGTATCAGATGGTAGTCCTGGTAGCATCAGATTAACTGATGAGGAGGAGGTGGCCTACCAAGCCTTAATTTCAGATGATGGGAAAACAGACACCTGGACCCTTTTAGAGGAATTTTCCTTGAAGAAAGTTGGTGTCTCCCAGGCCAGTGATAAGGGTAAATTTATACCTGTGTAATTATTTTTCCTTCTCTTTAATCGCACTTTTTCTTTTTTTCTGGATTTTAATATTCCTTCTGCTTTTCCTTTCCGCTTGTGAGGCTATTAATAATGTCAATAGGCCCAAGGAGGGGGAATCTGGCCGCCAGAAGAGGGCCAAGTTAAACAGGGACCCCAGGAGCAAACCTGACGGTCCTACTTTCCTTAAGCCCCACGTCCCGGTGGTCGAGCTGGGGGACGATGTGGATCCTCCACTTAAGGAACATTCCTTCAGGCCTAACTGGGGCTTCAGGAGGAGCGATACGGTGGTTGGATCCACCAAACATGCCAAGGATTGGTCGTACCATTCCATCACTCCCCATGATTTCACTGACATTGTTACGGGGAGTGACGTCGAGACTATTGAGCTTCTGGGTTCTCAAGCCCAAGCTGCGGTAATTTTCTTTTTTCTTCTCTTCCTTTTGTGAATTTCAACTTTTCTTGTATCCCAATGAATTTGCGCCAACTCATACATATTTCTTTGCAGAGTAATACCTATTTCCAGGCGGCCCTACATCAGGCTAGATCTTGGAAGGGTAACTCTGATGTTTTTGAGAAGGAGATGAAGAAGTGGGAGGAGAGAGCCAAGGTCCTGGAGAAGAAGCTGGACACGAAGAAAGAGGAGCTGGCTAAGGCTCATTCCGAGCTGGTGAAACTTAGGAGCGATAAGGATAAGCTCATTGATGACTACATGGATTCTGACAAGTTTAGGAATCTCATGGAGATTCATGATGAGGGTCTTTATTCCCTACAGTTCACTCAGGGATGGGATGCGGCCGTGAAGGCTGTTTCTGAGAAGTACCCGGGCTTAGTCGACCCTAAGGACTTTATAATTCCTGAGCAGGCTGAGTCAGAGGACAGCATAGACGCCCTCTTCGACTCTCCTCAGCCAGATGATCGCATCTTGGATCCTAACACTGCTTCTCCTCCCGCTTCTCCTGCGAAGGACGCTGAAGGCGCTGATAAGGAGAAAGAGAATGAAGGCTCCCGCATGGAGGAGTAGTTTTTCTATTTTGTAATTTTATCCTTAATTTATGTCTGGACTTTTGTTTGTATTAAAACTTATTACCCTGCGGGGCTATGCTACTTTCCTTATTTGCATTCTCTCCTTCATTTTTCCGATACTTTAATATTCAAACTTGGCTTAATGGGCCACACAAATATTATCACAACTCAAACATCCATAGGTTGAAATAATTTCGAACTCTTCAATTTCAAGTCTGGTTTTCCAAAACCTTACATAATATGGGTTCGACCCTGATCTATAATAGCTAAAAAAGAAAAATACTATGCAAACAAAGCTTCAAGGTGCTTTTAAACCTACTTGTCATAATGACAAGTGAGAATCGTACTTCGACCATCTTACACGTAGTAAACCTTCAGGTTTTGTGCGTGCCAGGTTCTCGGGACTTCAAAACCATCCATAGTCTCCAGCTTGTAGGTTCCTCTACCCTGAACGCTCTTGACTCTATACGGCCCTTCCCAATTTGGGGCAAGCTTTCCTTTCTGTCCGACACCAGAAGCCTCTATTTTTCTCAAGACTAGGTCACCCTGTTTGAAAAACCTCTCTTTAACCCTTAGGTTGTAGTAGAATGAAGCCTTTTTCTGATATTCTACTATCTTTGCGTGTGCTTTATCTCGCACTTCATCGATTAAATCCAGGGCTAACTTCTGCCCTTCCTCATTTTCTTTTTCATCAAAAGCCTGAATCCTTGGAGAGGAATGTGATATCTCCACGGGAACTACTGCTTCTGCCCCATATGCCAACATGAAAGGAGTTGCATTTGTCGTGACTCTACAGGTAGTCCTATAGGCCCATAATATGGGAAGTATCTCATCTACCCAATTATTTCTTGACTTTTCGATTCTCTTCTTTAGTCCATCCAGGATTATCCGATTTGCTACCTCCGCTTGCCCATTGGCTTGCGGGTGAGCCACAGAGGTGAACCGTAACTCAATTTCATTTTCTTCGCAATACTTCTTGAATTCCTCGTTGTTGAATTGTGTTCCATTGTCAGTGACGAGGATACGGGGAATTCCATATCGGCACATAATGTTTTCCCACAGGAATTGTGCAACCTGTTTAGTTGTGATTTTGGCCAAGGACTTGGCTTCAATCCACTTAGTGAAATAATCAATGGCTACAATCAGAAACTTCCTTTGTGCTGTGGCCATAGGAAAAGGCCCTAGAATATCCATCCCCCACATAGCAAAGGGAATAGGTGAGTTGATAGAGGTCAGCATCTCGGGGGGTTGTCTGGCCACTGGTGCATGTTTCTGATAGCGATCACACTTCTTTACATATTCTTTGGCATCAGCCATCATTTCTGGCCAATAGAAGCCTAAACGGGTTATCTTATGAGCCAAGGCCCTGCCCCCCAAGTGTTGTCCACAAATACCTTCATGCACTTCTTCAAGAGCCAAGCGTGCCTCATCGGGCCTGAGACACCTCAAGTAGGGAACCACGAAAGATCTTTTGTAAAGAATCCCATCTATCAAAGAGTACCTTAGTGCCCGAAGAGTTAAATTCCGTGCTTCAGTTGCATCATTTGGCAACCAACCGGTCTGAATGTGAGCCTTGATGGGATCAATCCATGACGTCCCCAAGCCTACGGGAGCCACAAGCTTAACATCTATGCTTCGTGTCTTCAAAACACGGAAGTACACACTCCCTGAACTTTTTTTTAATCTCAGATGAAGCAAACTTTGATAGCGCATCTGCTTTAGCATTTTCTTCCCTTGGAATGTGTTCAACATGGCATTCATTAAATTGGGTCATCACAGCCCTTACTAGGCGAACATACTTAGCCATCGTATCATCTCTTGCCTCAAATTCTCCCTTTACCTGGGATATGATCAGCTTCGAGTCTCCACGGACCTTTAAGTTTTTGACTCTAAGTGTCCCAGCTAGACCAAGGCCAGCAATCAGGGCTTCATACTCTGCCTCATTGTTTGTGGTTGGGAAGTCTAGCTTCATGGCATACTCAATTAAGAATCCATCAGGGCTTTGCAAAACCAACCCTGCTCCACTGGAATTTGTTTTTGATGCTCCATCAAAATAGAGAACCCAATATTCTTTCTCCTTGTCCCCGTTGTCGACTCCCTTGTCTTGAGGTATGGTATCTTCCTGCCCCCCGACTTCTTGGTTGGGTATGGTACATTCCACCACGAAGTCAGCTAGTGCCTGGGCTTTTATGGCCGTACGTGGCTTATACTTGAGATCGAACTCTCCCAACTCTATTGCCCACTTAATCAGTCTCCCACTTGCCTTGGGACTGTGAATGATATTTCTCAGTGGCTGATTGGTTAGCACTTCAATTTGGTGAGCTTGAAAATAAGGACGCAGCTTTCTTGAAGTCATTACCAAGGCTAAAGCAAATTTCTCAATGGCTGAATAATTCAACTCAGCACCATGCAAAATTTTGCTGACATAGTACACGGGTTTCTGGACTTTCAGTTCCTCCTTAACCAACACCGCGCTCAAGGCGCTTTCTGAAACAGCCAAGTACAAGAATAAAACTTCACTCAGAACTGGCTTGGCCAACAACGGGGCCTGGCCCATATACTTCTTTAACTCTTCAAATGCCTTCTGATTTCCCTCACTCCATACAAAGTCTTTAATGTTCTTTAATGACTTGAAGAATGACAAGCACTTGTCTCCTGACTTGGAGATGAATCGTCCTAGCGCAGCAACCCTTCCTGTGAGTTTCTGAACATCCTTGACAGTTTTTGGGGGTTCCATGTCCAGGATTGCCTTTATTTTATCGGGGTTAGCCTCAATTCCCCTCTTTGAGACCATCAATCCCAAGAATTTTCCAGATCCTACTCCGAAAGCACACTTCGTGGGATTCAACATCATCTTGTGGTACCTCAGGACCTCAAAAGCTTCCCTCAAATGGGTTATATGATCAGTCTTTACTAGACTCTTGACTAGCATGTCATCAACATAGACTTCCATAGTCTTCCCAATAAGATCCTTAAAAATTTTATTCACCAACCTTTGATAGGTGGCTCCTGCATTCTTGAGACCAAACGCCATAACAAGATAACAATAAACACCAAAGTCAGTGATAAATGATACCTTTGGAATGTCATCCTTATGCATTTTGATCTGGTTGTATCCGCTAAACCCATCCATGAAACTCAGCATCTCATGTCCAGCGGTGGCATCAATCAAAGTATCAATTCTAGGCAGCGGAAAACAGTCTTTGGGGCATGCATCATTCAGATCGGTGAAGTCTATACACATCCTCCACTTTCCATTAGCCTTCTTCACCATTACAGGGTTTGCTAACCACTCCGGAAATTGAATCTCCTCAATGAAACCAGCCTCTAAGAGCTTTTCCACTTCCTGCTTTATAGCCTCTTGTCTTTCCGGGGCAAAATTTCTTTTCTTTTGTTTCACTGTCTTCCGACTTGGATCCACGTTTAGCTTGTGAGTGATTAACTCCGGGTCTATGCCTGGCATATCAGCTGCTGACCATGCAAACACATCACTATTTTCTTGCAAAAATTTCACTAACTTCCCTCTAAGGGGCTCCTCTAATGTGGCTCCAATGAAAGTCATCCTCTCAGGATTTTTGGGATCTAAAGGAACCGAAACCAATTCTTCTGCTGGCCTTCCTCTATTCTCATCATTTTCTCGAACATCCATATCTTCAATAGGAAGAACCTGCCCCCCGACTCCGTCTGCCCTCAAAGAGGCCACATAACAGCTTCTAGCCATTTTTTGATCTCCTCTCTCTTCTCCAATCCCGTTTCGGGTGGGAAACTTCATGACTGAATGGTAGGAAGAGGGGACTGCCTTGAAGGCATGTATCCCTGTTCTCCCCATGATAGCATTATAAGTTGAACTAGCCTTTACCACTACGAAATCCAGCATCTGCGTTGCTTGCCTTGGCTCCGTACCTATGGTGGTTGGCAACTTGATTATCCCTTCCACAGGACATTCTACTCCAGCAAATCCATATATCGGCATGTCGGTTGGTGTTAACTGAGAGTCGTTATACCCCATCCTTAGAAAGGTGTCGTGGAGCAAGATATCCACAGAAGCACCATTATCCACAAGGACCCTCTTAACCGGGCTATTTCCTATTATTGGTGTTATGACCAGCGGGTCGTCATGGGGAAACTTCACACCCTCTAGGTCGGAATCATCAAAAGCCAATGTTACTTCTGTCCTGGCCCTCTTCGGGGCTTCTCCAACAATATGCATAACCTCTCTAGTATATGCCTTTCTGGAATTTTTGGACAATCCAGCAGCAGTTGGACCTCCAAAGATCGTGTTTATCACAGGCCCTTGAGGTCTCGGCCCTCCATAAATGGTGTTTATAACTGGTCCTCTAGGTTGGGGATTCCGCCCCTGATCATCTTGGTCCCTCCTACGATCTTCAAAGTTCTTCCTTCCATTATTATTTCTGTCCCCTCCATCTCCAGTATACTTATTCAATCTTCCTTTTCGAATCAAAAACTCAATTTCATCTTTCAATTGCCTACACTCATCGGTGTCATGGCCAACATCTTTGTGAAACCTGCAATACTTGCCCCTATCTAGCTTGGCGGGATCAGCCTTCAAGGGCTTAGGCCAGCGAATATCTCTGTCTTTCTCAATCTCCATCAAAATCTGACTTCTGGGAGCATTCAGCTTAGCGTATTCAGTGAACTTTTGCCCAGGTCCTCCCTTCTTGGGGGTTGAATCAGGGTTTTGTTCGGTTCTAGGATATTTGTCCTTAGCGATATACTCCAAATCAGTTTTTCGTTTCTTGCCTCCAGTGGGCTCATTACTTACTACGGTCTTCCTCATACTTTCTTCAACCTTGATATACTTCCCTGCCCTCTCTTGGAGCTGCAACATGCTCTCAGGGGGTCGTTTGGCCAAAGACATCTTAAAAAACTCATCCCTAGTTCCTTGTTGCAATGCTATCACGGCTACCTTATCATCAAGATCTGGGACTTTTAAAGCCTCCTTTGTAAAACGATTCAGGTAATCTCTTAAGGATTCCTTAGCTCCTTGCACAAGACTCATAAGAGATGCTGAACTTTTCTCATGGACTCTTCCACTGATGAATTGCTTAATAAAAGCCTGACTTAGTTCTCTGAATGATCCAATAGAATTTGGGGGTAGGCGACTGTACCATCTTTGAGCCATACCCGACAGGGTTTGAGGGAAGGCCCGACATTTTATAGCATCATTCACGGGTTGCAGCAGCAGTGCATTAGAGAATGTCCTAACATGATTAGCGGGGTCTCCCGTGCCATCATAGGCTTTGATAGTGGGCATCTTGAATTTCCTTGAGACATGGGCATTCATTATCTCTTCTGTGAAGGGTGGAGTTGGATCATCAGGATCTCCAAGGGGAAGGAGATTGCTCGGATCAGTTCTTGGGACAGCAGCCCTTCTTCTTACCGGACCATCCAGGTCTATGATAGGAGGAGGATTTCTCCCCCTAGGAGGCATGTGGGGTCTGGTGGCTTGGTGAGCCTCCAAATCACGCCTCAGCCTTTGGATTTCAGCCTCATGAGCCCTGATCTTTTCCTGCACTTCTTGGGGATTCGCCCCTGGGGTGCTTTGGGGGCGTTGCCTTCCATCGGCTATTGGCTCTTTTCCAGGGCGCCTCCTTCTCGGGGCCACTTCATCATCCGAAGATTCGGAGTCTCTCTCAGTGTATGGACCAGAAAATTCCCGATCCTCAGGGATAGGATCCAAACCTCGTATATAGGGGGGCGACCGCCCTCGTGCTTCGCTTCGCCCAGCATATCCGCTTCCTCCAACCTCAGGGTGAAGGGGCATCCCATAAGGGGGGTTAGTAGTAACAACAGTTGAATATTCATACCCGACGGGTCGAGAATTCACAGGTATATGTACTTGCTGAACTTGAGGATTCGTACCTTGAATAGTCGGGGGAGTTGTCCCTTGTGGCTGAGGTTGAGTTGCCCCTGTCTGGGCTTCCCCCTGAGTAGATGCATAAGTTGAATGGGGAGGAACCTCCACGGTTGATGAAATCACCTGGGTTGTCTCTGATGGTGTTCCTTTCTCTAGAGCTCAAATTGTTCTCCGTGTTCTCGCCATGGTTGTTATTGTTCCCACAGACGGCGCCAAATGTTATGGATAAGAAATCAAGGTTATTACTTGCTGTATTTAATACTGAGATTCGGGAGCTCAAGGCCTTTAATGGCTGCTCTCGTACTTTGTAGCTTTATTCTGCCTTTACGAGATGCCTACGTATCTCTGTGAATTAGAGAATCAAGCCAAAAAACGTAGTTCTGATTTGTGGGGTGAGGCCCCTTATATAGATGTGGGAGTCCTTGAATTGGACTTGGTATAGGAGACTTGGTGGACAAGCCTCTGAATTAGGATAGACTTAGGAGTCCTAGGAAGTAGGAAGCTGATTCCTTATCCTTTTAGGTCCCCTTGAGGCTAATCTATAAGGATTTATATCCTTATCGGGACTCTTCTCAATAGCTGATTTTTCCCTTATTAATTAATTACGAAATTAATTAATAATTAGGGCTTTTGGGCCTTTTTTATTCCATCAGGCCTGATCTGGTCCATCAGGCTTAACCTTTCTGGTCTGAGTTTCATATATCTTTTTATTGGGCCTAGCAGCCCACAGCTTGTACAATTAATGCAGTATTTAATTATACAATCATAATTTATTTATCCCTATCACTATGTTTCAAAGTAAGGCGAGGGGAAATGTTTCGTTCGCGAAACGCCGTTACTTAAAACGGCCGTTTCTCCTAAACCGTACATCGGAATCAAACGAACTACATATCAAAATGAAGCTCGTAACATAAACTATCTAAAAATGGCAATGGTCAAAATCTAGCAGGGGGTTCTCGGGTCCTAATGTTATGAACAAAAGCAGTCTAAAGTAAATCGGACATTACGACGGCTATGTTTACGCGATTTCCCAATTTTATACCATTCCAATTCAATCATCAAACAACCCCAATCCCTTCTTACAATCAAAGCCCATCCATATCACACTACATCAGCCCTAAATCAACTCATTATAATCAATTTACTTAATCCTAAAACTTGAATTTAAACTATACTACATTCTTTAACTAAATCATAAGATTTCACAATTCATTCACCACCATTCCAACCCAACTCTAAACCAACAATCATTAAGCTACTCTAATACCATAACAACCAAAATCATCCTAATATACCAAGTAAAGCTAGGGTTTGGAGATGATATACCTTCCTTGAAGTGGTGTGAGTAGCTAGGAATCCTTAGGAAGCCTTGAGGAGTCTTAGGGATGCTTGGATCTTAAAGGAAAAGCAAGAAAAATCAAGTTAAAAACCTTGAAATCACTATTCATTATCTTTTTCATTGGTTTCTTGGAGAAGATAGAGAATGAATTGGAGGCTTAAACTCATAATATAACCATAACTATGCATAAGGAATACTAGAGAATTATCTTACCAATTTAGGAAGCTTGGATCTTGAAATTTCTTTTCTTTGAAAGTGTAAAAAGCCGAGAGCAAGTTCTTGGTGAAGAGAAATATTTTGTGTTTGTTTGGTGAAAAATGAAATGATTGGCTTGGTTGGTCAGATTTTGATTTGTTTTAGGTTAATTACCTAATTAACGTTGATTTTGTGTGGTTATCATTTAACCACATCTCCTTCCTCCCTATGTCATGCTTATGTCATCATGTGATGTCATCCTCCCCTCTTTGTCCTCTTCTCATTGGTTGGATGACATCATCCCCTCTAATCTCTTTGATTAACTTCCTAATTGTTTGCCTAATGACCGCTGATCTGTTATACGGTTCACTTAACTTTCGTTTTCGTTTATCGTTTGAGGGATCATACCCGGGATCTTATTACTTAGGTTCCCTTAACCTTTCTCAATATATTATATTCCTTTTATGATCCTCTCTTATAATCCTTTAATTTAAATCCTTTTTATCCTGTTACCTTATACTCAATTCTTTCCGTATCTAGTGGATTTCCGGGAAAAATCAAAGTGTTCAAAATTGGATTCTGACGATCTTTACATACACTTATATACCATATAGAGTATTAATAAAATCTCAGAATATCCATAATGAAACCCCTACATAGTGTGGCATGAAAAGTTTTCTCATTCAGCTAAAACACTATTCATAAGTGTTACAAAAAGTTCAAAATTTTGGGGGTTATTACAGTCTCCCCTCCTTAAAAGGATTCCGTCCCGGAATCAGATAGAAAATGAATAGGGATACTTTCTTAACATTGCCCTTTCTAACTCTCGAGTAAATTTTCCCACATTGTGGTTCTTCCATCAAACTCTGAATAGTTTGATAACCCTTCTCCTAAGCACTTATTCCTTTTTACTCTATAACCCTTCCTGGTTGCTCCATATAGGTTACGTCGGGTTGCATGTCTATGCGCTCATATGCCCCTATTTATCTGGCATCCGAATTATACTTCCTTGACATTGATACGTGGAACACGTTATGACTTGCTACATGTTCGGGGGTAGGGCTAGCTCATATGCTAACTTCCCAAAATGTCTTAATATATCCAAGGGTCCAACAAATTATAGACTTAGCTTTCCTTTCTTTCCGAACCTCATCAATCCTTTCCAAGGGATACCTATAACATTACTAGGTCCCCTATTTCATACTCTTTGTCCTTTTGAGTCAAATCAGCATACCTCTTATGTCCATCTTGGGTTACTACCAGCCGTCCTCTTATTAGATCTATTATATCCCTGGTCCTTGGGACTACCGCGGGTCTGAGCATCTTGCGCTCTACAACTTCATCCTAACATAAGGGAGATCGACATTGTCTTCCCTCAAGGATCTCATAAGGTGATACCTCAATACTGACATATGATTTATTGTCGTAAGAAAACTCAATCCGTGTTAAGTGAAGATTCCAATTTCTTTCAAGTCTATTGCACAGACTCTCATTATAGCTTTTAGCATTAGAGCTTTTGCTTCTCAATACTCATTCTTTTCCAGTTCGTAATCTCTACTACCTTCCGTTCCTAATATTATACTGGTTATACTTTTGCTCCTTAGCGTTCTATAACCTTTTAATAACCATGTCAACCTTAGTATCACGAACGCGTTAGAATCGGAATACCACCGTACTGATACTACTTCCTTTAGCTGCTTCCATCTTCGAAAGCTTGATCCATCATATAGAAGTAAAGGAATTTGTTGAGAGATCACTATGATCATGAACACTTATTCTATTGCATAGTTAGTACAGAAGGTGGCCAGCCTTTGGTACTTGACAAGCAATTAAATAACATGTGGTATCCTACTAGGCTTCTATCACACAGATAGATAGTCATTCGGCAATACCTCCCCTTCTGGAAGGGTTGTTCTTCTCAGCTTATATGAAATGAAAAGAAGAGAAAAGAACGAATTGAAGAGAATTGTATATATGAAAAAAAAATTATACTGCCACAAAATATCTGGCTTGGAACCTACCTCTGAATTATAGAGGTTTGTCATAGGAGAACAAAACATATGTGTATATATATCAACATCAAGTATTATCGCATCGCATTTCGCATGCTTAAATATTTTTGCTATTCCGTCCATCATTCTATGGACCCATGCTCTTCCTCGAGCTTATACACAATCACCTTTGAAACTCCCTCGATATCGAAAATCGAATCTGGGATCTCATTCTAGACATCATCGTTACTAGAATCCTATGCTTGCACCGCAACCTTCCTCATATAGTAATACGACTCTCTTTTCATAAGAGGGAATAAATATTCAATAGGTCGATACTCTACTTAATTAGTCTATCAATGATAACTTATACACTACCACGACCCGATTAGTGGTACTCAATCTCAACATCCATTCCAATACAACTCTCACGGTTGTAATCAGCTCATTACTCGCAGAATCATTGCTGCATTACTATGGTCCACTACTGAACTACTTTCGTCATTCACGTTCCATGAAATCTTAATATCTAACCATACGGAGTCCATACATGTCGTATCAAATCCTTCTAAGGAGGTAACATAATCACCATTCCTGATTCATGAAGAACACTCCTGATCCTGACATACATACATGACATAAAGCAGATAAAATTGCAAAAGAGTTTCAGTCAAAGCAACGATAGCAGGTGAATACCATTCTTAATCGTATGCCTTAAATAGAAGACTTAACTCAAGGTTCGTTTAGTCCTTTTTGAAATATGGTCTTGGATTATTATCAAGATAGTACCTTCTGAGATAGATAGCCCGCTCATGGCGATTACATGAATTAAACCTTTACCAACTACTATTACGGTTGGGTATTGCACAGTCATCAGAAGGAATGTCAATATTCCAAACCATAATACAATCTGCATAGCTTTAACCATCATCACTGTATTCCTTTGGCACAAGCGCCTATAATTATCCTCTTACCTTTAAAGTGTTGGCCACCTCTTTGGCCTTTCCTGATAGTAAAATTCCCTTACAGTCAATGTCATTTTAACCACCTCCAAATAAATTTTCTACCTCATTTCAATCACTGCTTATGTGAAGATGTTTTCCTTAAAATCTGGTTAGTAAAAAAAAATATCACCATTTTTCCATAAGTTATTGCCTCAGTCTTTAGAGGTTAATCACTGTCATGACTGACTCTCAATCATAATTAGAACGTCTTTTATCTTAAGTCCTAATTACCCTGAACAATTTCGACCAATACTGGTTCGATCCATGCCTTCTCGTGGTTTAACACGTGCCTCACTTGGCATCATTATAATTACGTCATATTTCCTTTATCAACATTTCTATTCTTGAGAATTTTGAATTTTACCTTTCTCCTTGTAAAACCTCTAAGGTTATCCTTGAATCGTTCCTCCTGTATTCCCTAGATACAGGGCATATCAAGATACCATTTATTAATACCAGAATCATTGTCTATATACTTCTGAAAAAAAAAATTCTCCACTGATTCTTAAAGGTTGTTATTACCTTAATCCTTTCCAATTCATACTGTCAAAACTCATACTATCCCTATTAAGGGTGAAATGCCAACCTTTATGCATTCCCCTAGGATTCGTTTTAAGTTACCGATGTTCTATCCTTAATTCCACCTTTAAAAAGGTACATGCATCCTTCCATGGATAATTCAAGTCATATATCCCTGATAAGGGTGTCTTATTCAATCATTCCCACCTCGATAGTATATGCCTAGTTTTATAATAACATCTGTATTCCAAATGAGGTCAATCAATTATGGCCTCCAAAAGATAACGGCGGTTATCCGCTTTTCTTTCCTAATTTGGTAACGATAACAAGCATGTTCTGGAAGATATTGGTCATGTTCAACGTGAACTTCTTCTTAATAATTCCTTATTTACTTTTGTTGTTTATCTCAACAGTCATCTCAATGTTGGGATATCTTTCATACCTGGCGTCTCCCTTTCTGGGTATCATGCCACCGGTCTTACACTTCACCTTTTTGAAGTTCACTTCCTTCATCCAATTTTCTTAATTTCTTACTTTCTTGTCCCCTCAGTCTATCCGTGTCTCATTATTTATCCTTCGAATTATCTCAAGGTTTCCTCGAATCTTCCCAACTTACAGGGGATAAAAATATATGTATCTCTTATGCCCTCAACCATCAATTTTAACTCATGGTGAATCACCCTCATCCTGACGAATGCATACTTTTCTATTTCTATTGCTACGAGTCTTTAGGGTTTCCTCATACCCAACTCCCTTATCATACCTCAAACTCTATTGCCTTTATATTCCTTTCCACTTCAGTTTCTTTTTTTTATTTTCCTTTCTCTTATCCTTATTTCATGAACCAACACAACATAAGTATTGATTTCAAACATCCTGTCATTCTGGATTCGTGTCCTCAGAACGAATCTTGACAGCTTTTACAACTTAGATTCATAATTCATCATACTTATCCGCTTTTGTTCTAGCTCCAAAGCTTTTACACTATCTCTTTATCTTTGGGAATTACTTTCCCGAAAACAATTGACTGCACTTAAATCAGTTTATTATAATCTCTTGCTTCGTGCCTTCCTTGGCCTTTCACCAGTGGGTGGTCTCTCTCTTAGGAGGGTAAGTGACAAAAATAGTCTTTTGTGATTCGTCAATCATTCAGAATCTCAAATAATTCCTCTATTTCCTTTAGCCAGGCTCTTGCCTCGACTAGGTCAACCTGTTCCTTGGAACTCTGAGAGCTTAGAGACTTAAAGGTCCTGAAAGAATTTCCTACCGCATTGTTTCCTCAAGGTGGTGGTTGGGGATAATAGTCTAAGTTCTGTCTAGACAGGTCCATAAATTGCCGTATAGGAGTACCGTCTCGGGTCTCCTTTCCTTACTCGACTTTCTGTTTCCTTAGTATGAAATGTTTCAACCTTCTCCCATAATCGGGGTTATCTTATACATTAAAAACCTTGTTTTCCACGATATTATGTTATGGGTTCTTTCTTTCTTGATGACAACCTCCCTGACTATCACATTCAGGGTTTGCCCTAAATCTTATTCCTCAAACTATGGCTCTCATCTAAGTTCTCATCCTTAAGCTCTTGAACTTTTGCAACCCAATTTCTGTAGGAACACCTCACTATCTCCTTATCATCTTTCTCGGTATGGATCTCTTCTCCAGTCATTGACTCTCTGCCGTCATTCATCACTTTTTCTGGCACAATATGTTCTTTTACAAAAATTCGGTCTGTATTGCAATCCCAAACAGCTTTTCGGTACAGGCTCCGGTTACCTTCACTTCTATTTCCATTTTCTCAAAATCTCTTATAAACTCTCCCAAAGACATTATTATCTTGAGTCTCTCCTTTTTACTAAGGGCATCAGCCACCACATTGGTTTTCCCTGAATGATAAAGAATCTCCCAATCATAATTCTTGATTAGCTCTAACCACCTCATTTGGCGCATGTTGAGCTCTTTCTGCGTGAAAATGTACTAGAGCTCCTATGGTTTATGTAAATCTTACACTTCTCTCCGTACAAGTAGTGCCTCTAATCTTTAGGGCAAAACTATTGCCACGAGCCCAAGCTCATGGGTGGGGATATCGAATTTTATATTCCCTTAATTGTCTTGACGCGTACGCGATTACCTTACTGTGCTGTATGAGAAGCACCCTAATTCCTTATGTGAAGCGTCACTACACTTCACAAAATCTCATTTTCCATCCGGCAACGCCAACATTGGGAACGTCACCAACCTTTGCTTCGGTTCTTAAAAGTTGTTCTCGCATTTCTCTGTCCATTCGAACTTCTCAGTCTTACGAGTAAGCCGCGTTAAAGGGGCTACTATCTTTACAAACTTGAACGAACCTCTGGTAGTGACCGGCCAATCCTACCTCTGGGAGTTGCCCTAACCATGGTCATCAATTCCTCAGTGGTCCTTTATTCATTCTTGTCAGGATCCTTCACGGGATCCTCCTCAGCAACAATCCCTTCTAGGACAACCTCCTCAACCGTTACATCCTCAATATCAACATCATCTGGTCCTGCGTTAGGACGCTCTATCGGATCCACAATCCGATCTCCAATTAGTAATAAAACATCATCGCGCTGTTACTCCTCAACCACAGGGTTCGGAGTCCCGCTACCATATACGATAACGAACTACGCTTCTATCACGATATTTATAAGGGTTCCCATAAGGGTTTTAACTGTCAGTACTACATTAGGTAGTCCGACTATAAACTTGGCAAGAGTTCTTATTTATCTTAGTGAACTTATTATCTTAACGTCACTTCATCTCTAAGGTTTATAATGCTTAGCTCTGATACCATTTCTATAACACCCCCAAATCCGGGGTCGGGGATCCGGGTTGTCACGAGTTCCATTTCCCTTAATAACACCCAATCTTAATAAATAATCAACTACTCTGTACTGTGACCCCACAATAAACACACACACCACAAGTTATAGTCTCAGAGATGAATATCCAAAAATAATCACAAGTCATTTTATTCCACAATTATATGCCAATACACCTTAAAAGGGTTTCTGAATAAATTTACATTTCTTTGCCATTATTACAATTCATAAATATACATAAATCTGGTACATCAAAAGTTAAAGCCTAGCCTATTGGTAGTTCTTACCTCAGCTACAGCGACATCAATGCCTATAGAAAACTGAAGAACGTTTCCTATCCGCTCGCGAATTGGGAGCTTGGTCCTCTTCATCTTTTCTATCTGTTATTGTGTGATGAAAGAAGAAAGCAAGGGTGAGCAGCAAGCCCACCAAAATAATATGTATAATGATTTACAGTATATGAGCATACTCATAGTACTCATGAAAGTCTTGGTCAAAAGAAATGAACCAAGTTTGATATCTTAATGCGATGAAGTCGCAAAATATTCAGTATACATATATATGTACTTTTCACAATCTTTGAAATCCTCTGACATGTATAATATACACAGAGTTCCAGTTTATAACTGTATAAAAATATCGTTGCAAGGTGATCTCATATATTTAACCTTGTCTCAACGTTTTTCTGAAAATCTTTGACATGCACCAGATAATCATTTACTAGATATAAGTTTAAAAGATGAAGTTACAAGATACTCCAATATACTTATATCTTTTCCAAATATTGCTTGAACTACCACCGTTCAAGTTATAATGAGCTTTCAACAGTTCATCACATAAATGAGACTACAAGACAAGATTTGAATAGATTAAATCTTTAAAATATCATCAAAATAAAATGAAGTTATGAGATACTTCATTTGATGCAAACATCACTTTGAAAACTTGACCCTGCCAACACTCAACAATTGCCCAACCGTAGCCTTTCTATCGAAGTGCTCTGGGTAGTGTTGCAGAAATATCCAATTGGATGATGAACTCATTACGGGAGTTTGCCACGCTAGGAAGACCACTTACGATGATCAGTCGTAGTAGTACAACCCCACCATTTTCTACATGTAGAGGAGAACCTGTCGGATTTACTTGTCAACCGAACACTGAACTCCTAAGGAATGGACCGCCTTAGCGGAACTTCCAGGCCATTTGGGCCAATATAATAAGGCTGGGCCGGCGCTACTCGACCACTTACGCCACTCCTAGTTCAGATGAAATCCATGACTCTGAAACGTAAAGCTCGTCCCCACTTTCCCCAAGTAGAAACTTGTTGATACGGCTCCACTAAGAAGTCGTATCTAGTTGGAAAGGAAAACTCACCGATATTTCCCAGGCGATGCCTGTTAATGGATTAACTTGTTCCAAGAATTTTACTTCCCGAGTATTGGGTAAGTAATCAAAAACTCTTTTATCAAGACAGCAACCTTGTTGCGAATGTAAAACACACCACAGAGCCGGATCCCTCAGGTTTTGAGCGAGTATTTAAATCCCCTTCGAAAGGAGATAAAAATGAGTTTTGGGATCCGCTCTAACTTTTAAAAATCATTTTGAAGGCTCGCGAAACATTTTTAAGAATGTTCGGAGTGATGCTGATTTAGTAAAATAAATCAGTCCCAATATATTAGAAGATATCTGAATATTATTATTTAAATAATATACCCATAAAGAATAATCTTTATAAAAATAATTGAAGTAGAAGTTGTAAAACTTATACTTGAAATGAATATTAAATAACCAAAGATATACTTATACGAAGGTACTATCTTTATTTGAATAATCAAAAGTGAGTTTGATTATCGACACCTTATTCCTTAATAAAATAAAGAATATATCTCAGCAAATAATCGGAGTCATAGATCCTCAAATTAATATTCAAAATAATATTCAATAAATAAATAAGCTGAGTCATAAGCCCTCGAATGAATATTCAAATAATATTCAATAAATAATATAAAGGAGTCATAAGTCATTGAATAAATATTCAAATAATATGCAATAAATAATATAAAGGAGTCATAAGTCCTCGAATGAATATTCAAGTAATATTCAATAAATAATATAAAGTTATCGAATAAACCTTATTCGATTAATAGTTTTGAAAACTATAACCATATATATATATATATATAAGATCTACTCGGGATCCTCGACTCCCGGTTTTAGAACATGTTTTCACCTTTGGGTCCCTATACTAAGGGTATACACAACTACTGCTTATCTCTAGCATAGGTATTATCCAACTTTATAAGCAATTGAACCAACAGATATATAAATCAAGAATATGAAACAGGCATGCATATATACCATATCACATGCTACAATATATTGCAAGAATTTGCTAATAACGAATATGCATTTATCGCAAGATCATGCATATACACATATACATCACAACAACAGTATAACGGGTAGAAAACTTGCCTGAGCGACTGAGGGTGATTAATGGCTTGGGACGAGTCTGGTAACCTATAAACAACATGTGAGTTGGAATTAAACCAAAGTCACTTGTAAATCTATACTTTAACCAAATTAGACTCTAACGCTCGCTTTGCGCTTACTGATTCTCTTAAGTCACTCGAGTACCCTCGGCTCCACCATTTTTAATAATTTAACCATTACGAGTTTTAAGGCGATTCCTTCGCGAGTGTCTTACCAACTGCCTAACACACTTAACATAATTGTTTCATACATTAATTAACCTTTTAAGGTCTTTAACCTATGTTTCAAAGTAAGGCGAGGGGAAATGTTTCGTTCGCGAAACGCCGTTACTTAAAACGGCTGTTTCTCCTAAACCGTACATCGGAATCAAACGAACTACATATCAAAACGAAGCTCGTAACATGAACTATCTAAACATGGCAATGGTAAAAATCTAGTAGGGGGTTCTCGGGTCGTAATGTTATGAACAAAAGCAGTCTAAATTAAATCGGACATTACGACGGCTATGTTTACGCGATTTCCCAATTTTATACCATTCCAATTCAATCATCAAACAACCCCAATCCCTTCTTACAATCAAAGCCCTTACATATCACACTACATCAGCCCCAAATCAACTCATTATAATCAATTTACTTAATCCTAAAACTTGAATTTAAACTATACTACATTCTTTAACCAAATCATAAGATTTCACAATTCATTCACCACCATTCCAACCCAACTCTAAACCAACAATCATTAAGCTACTCTAATACCATAACAACCAAAATCATCCTAATATACCAAGTAAAGCTAGGGTTTGGAGATGATATACCTTCCTTGAAGTGGTGTGAGTAGCTAGGAAGCCTTAGGAAGCCTTGAGGAGTCTTAGGGATGCTTGGATCTTAAAGGAAAAGCAAGAAAAATCAAGTTAAAAACCTTGAAATCACTATTCATTGTCTTCTTCAGTGGTTTCTTGGAGAAGATAGAGAATGAATTGGAGGCTTAAACTCATAATATAACCATAACTATGCATAAGGAATACTAGAAAATTATCTTACCAATTTAGGAAGCTTGGATCTTGAAATTTCTTTTCTTTGAAAGTGTAAAAAGCCGAGAGCAAGTTCTTGGTGAAGAGAAATATTTTGTGTTTGTTTGGTGAAAAATGAAATGATTGGCTTGGTTGGTTGAATTTTGATTTGTTTTAGGTTAATTACCTAATTAACCTTGATTTTGTGTGGTTATCATTCAACCACATCTCCTTCCTCCCTATGTCATGCTTATGTCATCTTGTGATGTCATCCTCCCCTCTTTGTCCTCTTCTCATTGGTTGGATGACATCTTCCCCTCTAATCTCTTTGATTAACTTCCTAATTGTTTGCCTAATGACCGCTGATCTGTTATACGGTTCACTTAACTTTCGTTTTCGTTTATCGTTTGAGGGATCATACCCGGGATCTTATTACTTAGGTTCCCTTAACCTTTCTCAATATATTATATTCCTTTTATGATCCTCTCTTATAATCCTTTAATTTAAATCCTTTTTATCCTGTTACCTTATACTCAATTCTTTCCGTATCTAGTGGATTTCCGGGAAAAATCAAAGTGTTCGAAATTGGATTCTGACGATCTTTACATACACTTATATACCATATAGAGTACTAATAAAATCTCAGAATATCCATAACAGAACCCCTACATAGTGTGACATGAAAAGTTTTCTCATTCAGCTAAAACACTATTCATAAGGGTTACAAAAAGTTCAAAATTTTGGGAGTTATTACAGTGAAGATAAACACAACAAATGTGAATTTTTGTTTCATGCCAATGAGCTTTATTTAGGTTCCATAGCAAGCACTTCTCTAACTGATATTTCAAGTCCACCGCAGATTTCAGTCATTAACATATCTGATGTAAGTCTAAACTATCTTTCTTAGTATCATAATAATGTTATTCCCATTGTAAATATTAAATCAAGTTTTATATGATTATATTTTTTATTACTCCTGCAGTCAACGGATTTTACTAACTCTAGCAGAACTCCGGGATCTGCAATGTCAGTTAGCAAGAAGAAGATCAAAGTGGTAGACATTGTCAAAATAAAAAAATTACATATTCATTTTTATGTTGATTGATGCTCTGATTTCTGATTAGCCGTATTTCAATTTTGCAGGAGATGTAATAAATCTTTATCAATTAGAAGAAATAACTGAAACTTCTACAGGATGTTTTCTATTTTTATGCCTATCAATAAAGTTTGTTCGTAAACCTTGGTTTCAAGAGTATGTTTTGTTGGAGTTAATTTCCTGTTTATTTAATTATCTCTCGGATGTTATTTCAAGTTGTTGGTTTCGTATTTGTATTGTCATATTTTATTGATGATATTCAAGTCTATATTTAGTATGTGTTATCCGTACCGATTGATGCATAATTATATCACTCCATTTTGATTATATCATAAATTTTTTAGCGAATTCAATTTTTTAAAGTTTTTTGTGTCATCTTCAATTCAGCGAATACATTATTCAACTCCATCTTATATTTTAATTTTCTTTCTAACACAACACAATCACTATGATTTATGTTTTTTAAACGATCATTTTCATATTTTTTGTATTACTAGATTGCAGCGATGGCATTGTTTCATATGTAACTTTAAATAATATCTTATTCTGCACTTATATTATCAGAACATTGTAGTAACCAATTAATATGGTATACATATGCTCTTGTTTGGCTTGCAAACATAATCAGATAGGCTACAATCATGATTAATATTACAGTACGGGATTTCATTTTTGTCACGGTCACCAAAGATAACCCTTTTAATAATTTTTTTTTTCAATATTAAATATTACACGGAGAGACACCATGATGGTCTAAGAAGTTGACCCAAAAGATATAATCTGAAAATGTTTACGGGCGAATAAAAAAAGAGGCATCGCTGCATCTTCTTCTTCTGCCCTTTTTTGATCTCTCAGATCAGACCAGACCAGACCAGACCAGACCAGGCGCCGACAGCCCCATGGTTTGTTGATATCTAAATCTCTATTATGTTTTCTTAATTCTGTCTTCCTCTTTGTATGTCTCTATCTTTCTAGAATTGTTCACTTTGTCTTCCCTTTTTATTTTCCCTTTCGAACTGTGTGCGTATGAGTGTGTGTTCGTATATGCTTATTATCATTCATTCCTTGTTCCTTTGTTATTCTTAATTAACTGCTCTCTAGTCTTCTGATTTTTAATTTAGGGCTTTTCTTTTTCATGTATTAAATGGATTTTCCTTTTTTTTTTTTCCTTTTTATTAAAAGTAGTTCAATATTATTAACAATTGTATGTGTGTGTGTCATTACTTTAGAACTAGGTAACAACTTATGAAGATTTGCTGATAAATAAGAGAGCAAACAGACCATGTTTGTCAAAACTATGACCTACTAGTACTAATTAAACTGCCCTGATGAATCAGGATATAGGGTTTAACAAGCCAAACATCATCATTCCCTCCTTAAACTAGAGTGTCTAGAAGAAATAGTTTATCTCAGATGCATTACAAACTCCAAGCTACCTTGTCATTATTCTACAGGACTCCAATTTCAGTGGTTCAATAAGCACATCATCAACTTGATCATGTTCATCACCGTGTTCCCTCCTGTCCTACTTAATTTGAAAGGGAGTAATCAACCTAAATATTAATAATGAAGTGTTTACATTGTTTGTCGACCTTAGAGAAGTGTGTTTGTTCACTTTCACACTTCCTCAACACTTTGTTGAGTTTATAAACTTTGTGTGTTGTGGCTGTCACCTCTTATTTCTTGGTTGATCCACATAACATCTGATAACAATAGAGTTCTTAAACATACCATCCTCTTTGTGTACGAGGCCAGAGTATATCCCCTATAAGACTTTCTTCCCATTTTCCTTTCATTTCTTGTCATCCTCATAGACAACATCCCCGTATACCTTTCAAGACAAAATCAAAGTCTGTACTCTTTTGATTATTTATTCACTCCCAACATCAACACAGCCCCAACTTTTGCCATCAAGCTTTGTTCTTGGTGCATCCAGAATATGAGCATGTACAATACTGCCAAAAACTTGCTGAATGTTTGACCCTACTCCATGCCTCTGCTGGTGTCATGTTAATGGCAGATGAATTAGAGCTTCTGTTTTGGACATGAGACTTTGAAACTCCAGCTGACTGCCTTTGCAGGGAACATTTTTCTCGGACAATGAACTGCTCACCACATTCATCGCTAATTAACTGTTACTTTTCGCCACACCATTTTGTTGTGGCCTTTTTGCTTCAGTTAATTATCTTTTACTTCCATTAACTTCACAAAATTCATTAAACGCATTTGAAGGGAATTTACCTCATTCTGCTTTTAAGCATTTAATTTTTAAACTTGTTTCTATGTTTACAGAAAATTTAAAATAACTTATTTATCAGTTAAAAATTATGCTAATACTTTTCTAATACAATAATCATCAAGTCATATCAAGTGTCTGTGGTGGCTTTTTGAAATCTGGAAAGCTTCTCATGTACTTTCTTTGGAAAAGGGTCACGAAGTTATTTTCCTTTGAAGCATTAGTACATGCAGACCCAGTATTACTGATCTTAACCCAGCATTAGTATGAATATCAAGCCTTTCTGACTAGTCTTAAGGGATGATAAATTAAACAGTTATTGTAGTTTAGGTATTTTTTTTATTAATACATTAGAATAAAGGACTGAAAATCAGAAACCAAAACTTTCAATGTTTTGGCTTTTATATAGTAGTATAGATGTCTAAATCTGTTTTTTTTTTCTGCAGGACTTGGCAGAGGTCTACAGGGTAATATATGACGGCCCTGATGATTATTTGCAAGGGATAATTGTGTCTATTGATGAAGAAAGTGGTGGACAATTCTTATTCGCAGAGAAGGACCTAGACCGAAATGGCGAAGTCGGAGGGGAAGAAATACGTAAATACCTAAACGTTGAACTCTACACAGATGCCAAAAAGAGACTTGAGATGCCATTGATAAAATCTGAGGAGCATATTATGCTGAATGGTCCTACCAAAGCATCAATCTGTGCTGCTCCTGGTTTTTCGCTCATTTTATATCTCTGTGGTGTCATTTATGGCTATGAGACTTTTTCGCCCGAATGGTTTTCTGCTCCTCTACATAAAGAAATAACATCACGCACCGGCAACAGGTGTCTCACAATTCTCTATGCAGTATTTCAAAATGCTGCCGAAGCTCATGTAAAGGTTAAGTTGAACAATGTCAACTCTGCCTTTGGTCTTTATGGAAATTATAAATGCTAGGACAAGTGCAATTAAGCACACTGCATATTCAAGCATTCTCTTCTTCAAGAATAAGGATGAGCCAGAGAAAATAAAAGAGGGACCTGGATCTGGGGATGAGATATTCATTCCGTTGTCCCGACCTCTAGTAGCCGTGCCTTTGGAATCTGAACTCATTCTAGAGATTAACCTGCACACTGATGACAATGGAGAGATTTTGAAAGACAGGGTCACTTTTACTGCTAAAGAAGGTGAGCAGAGTTCCAAGTATGGTCCTAAAAAATGCAACAAAGGTGAGGTTACAGTGGAAGTCAGCTGGAGGTACAAGAGCAAGTTGAGGGAACTTATAGAACAGGAAGAAGCAATGTCCATTAAGGATTAAAAAGCGAAAGTCAATAGTAGCCGAGTGTTGGCTTGTTTGCTGTGTTTTAAAAGGGACTGGTTGATAAATGTCATCGGACTAATATTGCGCTAATCTCCTTTAGCATGTTACTGGCTGTTTATGTTTCATACTTTTATTATTAAGTAGTATCTAATATTGGCCATTGGATTCTGTAATTCCAGTTCAGCTAAGATTAGTTATTTATTAGCTATTTTTATGAATCTTTAATAATAATACATTAATTAGCCGAAGTATACTCAGACTTAACTTGCACGTTGTACAGAGGGAAGACAAGATTGATTAGCCATGTATGGCTTTCACTACTATCTCTAGTACCCCAATTCTAACGCAGCATTGCCCAGACCATGGATCAAGTTTACATCTTGATATAACAAATTTGTAAAGTTCGCACACTAAAATTATTTTTCAGCATCTTAAATTTTGAAGAGCGAATTAACTTTTTCAGTAACTTGTTTTTATAATCAATGATCCGTTCTTTAAAAATCAATGAGCCTAGAATATATATATATATATATATATATATATATATATATTGTTCATGCTAAGTCTTATAATCGATAACTAGGTTAAAGAAAATTAAATTAGTCAATTCAGAAAATTATCTTTTGCGATTCCTTTAGTAATGATATTTGTTTTCATTAATTGAATTCCTTTTTCCTTTTTCGAGAAAAAGAGACGACCATTTGATATATATGCAATACAATAAATCAATTTATATATTTTGGAAAATGTTATTTTTATAAGTATTTTCTTTATTTACGGAGAAAGAAAAAGTAAAAATATAAAACTATCCCCCACACATGCACATCAACGGACTTGAAAATAATAAATGGAATAATAATTTGTTCTTTTCTCTGGGAATAAAAAATAATCTCTATAAATAATATTTTCCTATTTTTTTCAAAAATTAGAAACTGTCATATTTAATTTGAATAGATCCAGTGCCCATTACTTAAATACTTAAAACCGAAACTGAATGGTGAAAATTGGTTTTCAATATTTCAATTGTTGTAAATAATTTTTATTATCTATATATCTAGATCTATATATATTAGAACAGCACAGGAGTATATAAGAAAATCCTCAAAATCTTCCAAATTTTTTTCCTGAATTCTTTTTTTTTTTTTACTTTTTTATTTAAAAAATTGTTACTTGTATTTAATAGTATCTTAATAGTCATTAACTACGTCAATTAATTATGTATTAAATTTACTTTATTTTTTACCTATGTAAAAGTTTAGTAAAATTACTTTTTGCCATTATAATTAATATTTCAAGAAAAATTGCCCAAAATAACCATAATTTATTTTGTGGCGGACCGTCTGATTTACCCATTCTTTCTGGACACCGCCCTTTTTACCCATGTGATACGTTAATTACAGCGGCGTATCCTTAGAATTATCAAATAAAACTCAAAAATCACATAACTACCGGGACTTACTTTCACCCAGTTAACCCATTTGAGCTACATTCTCTTTAGTGCGACCGTGATTGCTACAACTGCCGGTTTTCATTCAACTATCATGTACCAACTAATCGATGTAAGTTCATGAGTATCATCATCCTTGTTCACTGTTTCTTCTCCAGTAATGTATAATTTAGGGTTCGGTGATCTCTGTTTATTTTGGGATAATAATTGTTAATTGTATTGATTTTTTGTTGAAAGATTGTTGTTAAACATTGATTTAGGTGTTAGAGATAATTGTAGGTCAAATGAAATTGCATAATTTACTACGAAATCTGAGAATCAGGTTGACACTACTATATGTACGGCATATGTATGCAATTACGTCTTAGCCAACGTCGTATACAGTTGTTACGAAAATATTTCGGGCGCAACATTTGACTTTGCCAATTCAACAAAGATGTGTATCCACGTATATACAAATATATGTAAGCGTATCAGATTCATACGTCAACCGGAGGAGCGCATCTCTCTACCTTATGCACTTCCAGAAGCGTATTACCTTCGCACATTAGCTCACACGGCGTATCCAACCAATTATACTATGGCGCATCTCTCTGCTTAGTGCATCTGACAGGCGCATATGTTTGACACTACGATGTATTAGGCGTATTAGGCGTATTCAGTGTCCTTCTAAAAGTCATGGGTGTATCTGAGTATGTAATCCAAGTGTGCAGTTGTTCACGCATCATCATTTGGCGTGGTTAGAGATACGCCTCTCAGGCCATTTAGGGCACCCTTTCTTCCGTGTGGGTATTTCGGCAACTGTTGGTTAAAAAATGAGTAAACAGGCCCTTCACCCATATTTCAATATAATTATTAATTACAAATATAATAATAAATATTTTAAGGTGAAATAATGATAAAATAATTTCAATGGCATTATTTTCGGATAAGTATAGGTTAGCCGATTTTAATTTTTCGAGAAATCATTTCTCGTTGTTCGTGAACTAACCGTGATAAATTATGAAAATTTTATAGTTTTTTTGGTTAACATGTAGAATATTTACAATTAAAATAGGCACGTTTTTAGTTTTATATAAAAATAAATAATATGTGACCAAGTCTATCAAATTTAATCAACAAGACCATTTTCTCCTATTAAATTTAACTAACACGACCTTGACCGATTAAATCAATCGAGAAATTATACCATTTTTATTTCATTATATTATACCTAAATAAATTAATATTTTAATTAAATAAATTGTTAAACTAATACTAAAAAGGTATATTAAATTTTTATGATTATTAAATTTTTAAATGTATAATAAGAGCATTCTTCTCACTAATTACTCCGGTAAATCGTCACAATTTTATAAACAACTATTAATATTGTTATCAAATTATTTTAAAATAATAAAATTAATTTTTAATATTTTTAGTAATTTAAAATAAAAATTTGTAAAACGCGTGGGTAAGTTAATTAAAATTATAAATAATAATATATTAATCCTTATATACAGCTAGTAATCTCTTTTTCTATAAAAATAAATATATACTTTTTATTAATTATAAGGTGCCTACTTTCTCTTTTTTTTACTCACTCCACCTGAGGATGAAGTGGTTTGTTTCATAGCTTCTAATGATAGAGAAGGAAGGGTCTCAGTTGTGGAAGGCCATGTTGGTGCTCCTGTGTTTGTACTTCCAGAGGCACATGAGTCATAACTGTATTAGATGTTATATTAGAACTCATGTTAGGCATCGTGTTTGTACTTTCAGAGGCACATGAGCCATAATTGTATTAGATGTTATATTAGAACTCATGTCAGGCATTGCGTAAGGGTAAGTCCTGAATTTTTCTAACATAAAGATAGTGATTCTCAAATTTACAGGTACCTTATTCTTTGTAATTAGTGAACCAAATAATATTTTGGACACTTATTTACAGTTGCCTATTTTGGTTCCATCAATACCATTAAGTAAATATATTTCTTGAACTTTATGATTTAAAGTAGGCTTACTAAACCTGGGAAAGAAGTCCATAAATTCAGCTACCTCCTGTTGGTTAGGTACCTCCACCATGCTATCAGTAGGGATTCCCAAGTCCTTGTTGACATCATCCTCATTAAACTCTACCTGTTGGCCTTGGATTGAGCAGTTCACCACTAGATATACAGCCTGAGACTCATGCACCACTGTCCTAATCACAGCTGAATTCCATAATGCACTAAGAACATCCATGTACAGAATGAGATTAGCAGTCAAGTCACTTGCAAAGAATGTATCAGACAAAAACTTGACAAAGCTCGCTGTCAGGAGCTTGATTAGCATCTGTGCAAGCTAGGTAGTTGGTGCCCGCTTTTAGGATGAAAAATCTAACAGTGTTTGATGCCAGTGTAAGTGTTTGAATTTTAGTGGGTAAGAGATTTGAAAGAGAAAGAGTTCGAAATGAGAGAGAACGGTTGATATTTGTAAAAACTAGGTCAATTGAGATCTCGAAAGTGTAAAGAGGGGTTATGTCGAGATGTCAGGGTATTTATAGAAAAAGGTAAATGACTTGTCGAGAAGTAGGAATAAACGTTTGAGATTTTCTTATCGAGAAGTCACGTGAGAGAATAGATACATATCGATATATCACTTTCCCGACTCTTATCGAGAACTAGATAATGACTTAATGAGATGTCAAATAAATACCCTGTTAGGTAATGAATAACACACAGGGGGGTGAATGTGTTTTTATGTTTTTATGCTTTTCTTGATTTATAAATGGTGATGAACAAAGTAAATTAAATCTTGTAGTGAAGTGTGTTAAAATTGAAGTTTAAACATAAAACAATTATAACACAGATCTTTCAAAACTCACTTAATTTTATATTAAAATTAAGAATGTCTTGCTACAAAATTTCTAGGCTCTTTGTTAATAAAGAGCTTAACTTCTTCCTTTAGAGAATACAAGATTTTTCTGATCTCAATTGTTACTTCTAACAAAGCATCCGATATTTATTTTATAGAACATTAAACACTGGTTATTACACAACATGTTAGATATATTTGTGATGTCATGTATAATATGAATTGTGTTTAGTTTTCAGATCTTAACTAACAGGACAAATCAGTACTTAACTGGAAATCAGCACTTATACTGAAGACAGAACTTAAGATATCAGAACTTAAGTTATCAGAAGATATTTATCAGGAGATAATATCAGGACTTAAGGAGACTTTCAGATAAGGCAGGCGGCTGATTGAAAGGAAAGAAGATCGAGACTAAGACAGAAAGCAATATGCATGAAGAAAGAATTCTTTGAAGAATAGAATACTTGGAAGAAAAGATAACTAGTTGATATATTTTAGGAAGCAGAATTATATTCTGTATCAATTAGAACATTATCTTGTAACTGTGTAGTGTATAAACACAGACATAGTGTTTACACTATAAGTATTATCTTAATCGAAGTTATTATTCTTTGTAACCCTAGCAGCTCTCGTAATAATTTGTTCATTACTGAGAGAGGACAGTTCCATATTGTAACAGAGTTTATTATGTTGAATAAAATCTGTATTCTGTTATTTGAGTTCTTATATTCAATTTGATTGTAGTAAACACTGTATTCAACCCCCTTCTACAGTGTGTGTGACCTAACAAGTGGTATCAGAGCAGATCTGTTAACACACATACATTTTAAGATCCAAAAACAATCATGTCTGAAGAAGAAACTCCAACCAAGCCCACCAAAACTGAAGAAGCTCCAAAAACCATAACCCATAGTCGATATGAGACTATAAGAGTTCCCATGTTGAAACCTTCTGAGTATTCCATATGGAAAGTAAAGATGGCTATGTTTCTGGAAGCTACAGATCCAGAATATCTCGACAAGATTAATGAAGTATCACATATGCCAACCAAACTCTCTGTGGAAGTTGCAGGTCAGCCAGCAAAGTCTGTACCAAAGGAGAAAAGTTATTACACTGCTGAAGATATCTCATCGATTGCAAAGGATGCAAAGGTAAGACACTTGCTGCATAGTACCATTGATAATGTCATGTCAAACAGGGTAATTCAATGCAAGACTGCAAAAGAGATATGGGATGCTTTGGAAATAAGGTGTCAGGGAACTGATTCAATCAAGAAGAACAAGAAGACTATACTCACTCAAGAGTATGAGCACTTTGACTCAAAGCCTGATGAGTCATTAACTGATTTATATGACAGATTTGTCAAACTCTTGAATGATTTGTCACTAGTTGACAAAGAGTATGATATTGAAGATTCAAATCTTAAATTCCTGTTAGCACTTCATGAAAGATGGGATTTGAAGGCCATAATAATAAGAGACAACTATAATCTTGATGAAATAACTCTTGATGAAATTTATGGGATGCTCAAGACTCATGAACTTGAGATGGAACAAAGAAGCAAGAGGAATGGAAGAAAGTCAAAGACATTTTCCTTTGTGGCTGAGGAGGAAAGTCCCAAAGTGGCTGCCTCAAAGAAAGGCAAGGGAAAGGCTCTCATCACAAAGTCTGATACTGAGTCATCAAGTTCTGATAGTGATGATGACTCAGAAACTGAAAGTATACCTGAGATGGACCCTGATGAAGAGATGATGAAGCTGTGTGCTCTTATGGTGAAAGGAATCACAAAGATTGCATACAGGAAATTCAGGAGAGGAAAGAAGTTTTCCAGGAAAGGTGCAAGTTCTGATAAGAAAGGTTTCAGAAAATCTGAAGGCAGAGGAGGAAAATCTGACAGAGGAGATTACTCAAATGTTAAATGTTACAACTGTGGTGAGAAAGGCCACATATCTCCTGATTGCAGAAAAGGGAAGAGTGACAAAGGCAAGGCTCTTGTCACAAAGAAGAAATGCTGGTCAGATGCTTCAGATTCTGAGGATGAGGAAAACTATGCCTTGATGGCAAATGCTGATAGCAGTTCTGATATTGCTAACTTAAAGGTACCTCAAACTACTTATGTCTTTCATATTGATGATATTACTGAGTTGAGAAGATATATTAAAACCATGTTCATTAGTTATAAATGTAACACCCCCAAATCCGGGGTCGGGGATCCGGGTTGTCACGAGTTCCATTTCCCTCAATAATACTTAATCTTAATAATCAACCAACTACTGCGTACTGTGACCCCATAATATACACACACACACCACAAGTTATAGTCTCAGAGATGAATACCAAACAATAACACAAGTCATTTTATTCCACAATTATAAGTCATTACACCTCAAAAGGGTTTCTGAATAAATTTACATATTCTTTACCATTATTACAATTCATAAATATACATAAGTCTGGTACATCAAAAGTTGAAAGCCTAGCCTATTGGTAGACCCTACCTCAGCTACAACGGCATCAAAGCCTACAGGAAACTGCTGAACGTTTCCTATCCGCTCGCGAATTGGGAGCTTGATCATGTTCATCATGTCTATCTGTTGTTGTGTGATAAAAGAAGAAAGCAAGGGTGAGCAACAAGCCCACCGAAATAGTATGTATAATAATTTACAATATATGAGCATTCTCATAGTACTCAAGAAAGTCTTGGTTAAGAAGAAATGAACCAAGTTGGTATCTTAACGCGACCAAGTCACAAAATATTCAGTATATACATACATATATACTTTTCACAATCATTGAAATCCTCTGACATGTATAATATACACAGAGTTCCAGTTTATAACTGTATAAAAATATCGTTGCAAGGTGATCTCATATATCTAACCTTGTCTCAACGTTTTTCTGAAAATCTTTAACATGCGTAAGATAATCATTACCTAGATATAAGTTCAAAAGATGAAGTTACAAGATACTCCAATATAATTATATCTTTTCCGAATACTACTTGAACTACCACCGTTCAAGTTATAATTAGTTTCAAAAGTTCATCACACTGATGAGACTACAAGATAAGACTTGAATAGATTCAATCTTTGAAATATCATTTGAAAGAAATGAAGTTACGAGATACTTCATTAAGTCCCGATATATATATACACCTATATATATATATACATTTCATACACTCCTTGAAAACCTCTGTTATGAAAATTATAAACAGAGTTGTAATATCCAATGAATTTGGAAAAACAGAATTTTGGCATAAACCTGATATCTTGCTGATCAGGCAAAGATACCAATTAAGTCACCTTTTCAACTAGTAGATGGATGAATCCCCCTCTGGTCATCACCCTGGCCACATTAGGGCCTTATGCTGGACTGCCACTCAGCCACTTTCGCATTGATGGACTCCCACTGAGCCACTTACACTTTCATGGACGCCCACTGAGCCCATGTTGCTTATGCCGACTTAATAGATAGACTTACTTCCCGAACGTTGGGTAAGTAATCAATTTATTTATCAAAGCAGCAACCTCGTTGCGAATATAAAATACACCACAGAGCCGGATCCCTCAGAATTTGAGCGACTATTTAAATCCCCTTTTAAAGGAAGATCTTAAATATAAAAATGAGTTTTGGGATCCGCTCTAACCATTAAAATCATTTTGAAGACTCGAAAACATTTTTAAGAATGTTTGGAGTAATGCTGATTTAATGAAATAAATTAGTCCCAATATATTAAAAAATATCTGAATATTATCATTTAAATAATATTCCCATAAAGGATATTCTCTATAAAAATAATTGAAGTAGAAGTTTTAAAACTCATACTTGAAATGAATAATAAATAACCAAAGATATACTTATACGAAAGCACGATCTTTATTTGTATAATTGAAAATAAGTTTGATTATCGAAACCTTATTCTTTAATAAAATAAAGAATATTATTTAATAAATAAGCGGAGTCATAAGTCCTCAAATGAATATTTCAAAATAATATTCATTAAATAAAATAAACGGAGTCTTAAGTTCTCGAATGAATATTCAAAATAATATTCATTAATTAAAATAAAGTTATCGAATAAACCTTATTCGATTAATAGTTTTGAAAACTATATCTATATATATATATGTATCTCTAGCATAGGTATTATGCAGCTTATAAGCATTTGAATCAACAATTAGATATCAAGATTACGAAACAGGCATGCATATAAATATCATATCACATGCTCTAATATATCACAAGAGTTGCTAATAACAATCATGCACTTATCACAAGATAATGCATATACATATATTTACATCACAACAACAGTATAACGGGTAGAAAACTTGCCTGAGTGTTCCCGGATAGACTTAAGCTTAGAGTGGGTCCGATAACCTATGAACAACAACATAAGTCGGAATTAACCCACGGTCTCTTAAGAAACTAGACTTTAACCAATTGAACCCCAATGTTCGCTTCTACGCTTAACGAATCACATAAGTCGTTCGAGTACCCTTGGCTCCACCATTTTTAATAAATTAACCATTAAGAATTTTAAGGCGATTCTTTCGCGAGTACTCTACCAACTACCTAATCCACTTTATATAATTGTTTCATACTCCAATTAGTCATTTAAGGGCCTTAATCAAGGTTTCAAAGTAAGGCGAGGGGTAATGGTTCGTTCGCGAAATGCCGTTACTTAAAACGGTCGTTTCTCCTAAACCGTATATCGGATTCAAGCGAACCACATATCAAAACGAAGCTAACGACATAATCTAACTAAACATGGCAAAGTCACAAATTCAATAGTTAGCTCTCTGTCCCGAACACTAAGAACAAGCAGTTGTATGAAATTGGGCATTACGACGACTATGTTTACGCGATTACCAAGTTTTAAACCACTCCAAACAAACACCATTCAACTCACAACCAACAATACAACCAACCCTCATCCAAACCTTACTACATCAGTCCCCAAACCTCAAGATTTTTCAATTTATACAACCCCACACATGAACTACTAGCTATACTTAAGTTTCATTAACTATAAACAAGATTTCAACATCCAAATCACTACAAATCCAATCCAAACTCTAAACACACAAGCATCATACTTCTCATTTACTATAACCATAAAAACCATCGTAATACTCAAAGTAAAGTTAGGGTTTGGAGGTGTTATACCTTCCTTGGAGTGATTAGAGTAGCTAGGAAGTCTTAGGGAGCCTCCTACAAGCTTGATCTTTCCAAAGAAATCAAGAACACAAAGTTAGGTTTTGAAGTTTCTAAAAGTCAGATTGAAAGAACTGTCCAAACGAGGGTCTTTCCATGCTTATTTGGATGAGACTTGTGAACAAGAGTTGTAGGCCATCTCAATACCTTTCCAAAGAGCTATAGAACATACTATTTGAGTGAGTATTGAAGGATATATGGTAGTTTGAAGTTGCTACTCTGGTTTTGGCCGAGAGCTTTTGTTCTTGGAAAGCAAAAGTCAACTTCGAATTTGTGTTTTATGATTTGTTTTGCCTTGGCTTGGTTGCTACCTTTTGTTTGCTAATTAAATTGTTACCATGGTAAAAATTGTGTGGCTCACAATCAACCAACCAATCCTTCCCACTTTGTCATGCTCATGTCATCTGCTTATGTCATCTTGTTACACTTGTCTTCCTCTTGTTGGTGTGATGACATCATCGTCCATTAACCTCTTTAATTAACCCCTAATTACTTGGCTAATGACCACTGATCTGTTATACGATTCGCTTAACTTTCGTTCTCGTTTATCATTTGAGGGATCATACCCGGGATCTTATTACTTGGGTTCCCCTAAACCTTTCTCAATATTTTATATTCCTTTTTATGATCCTCTCTTATAATCCTTGAATTAAATCCTTTTAATCATGTTACCTTATACTCAATTCTTTTGGTATCTGGTGGATTTTCGGGAAAAATCAAAGTGTTCGAATTTGGATTCTGACAATCTTTACATACACTTATTTACTTTATGGAATACTAATACGATCTCAGAATTTCCATAACAGTACTCCTATATAGCGTGGTCTGATAATTTTCCTTAATCAGCATTATCAGCAAAAGTTACTATTCATCCGTGTTTCAAAAATTCCAAAAATTGGGGTTATTACAGTCTCCCCTCCTTAAAAGGATTCCGTCCCGGAATCGGATAGAAAATGAATAGGGATGCTCTCTTAGCATTGCACTTTCTAACTCTCAAGTAAATTTTCCTACATTGTGGTTCTACCATCAAACTCTGACTAGTTTGATAACCCTTATCCTAAGCACTTGTTCCTTTTCAATCTATAACCCATCCTGGTTCTCCATATAGGTTACGTTTGGTTGCATGTCTATGCGCTCATATGCCCCTATTTGTCTGGCATCCGAATTACACTTCCTTAACATTGATACGTGGAACACGTTATAAACTTGTTACAGGTTTTGGGGTAGGGCTAGCTCATATGCTAACTTCCCAATACGTTTTAATATCTCCAAGGGTCCAACACTTCGTGGGCTTAGCTTTCCTTTCTTTCTGAACCACATCCATCTTTTCCAAGGGAATACCTATAACAGCACTAGGTCCCCTACTTCCTATTCTTTGTCCTTTCGTGTCAATTCAACATACTTCTCATGTCCATCTTGGGCTACTACCAGCCGTCTTCTGATTAGATTTATTATATCCCTGGTCCTTTGGACCACTACGGGTCCGAGCATCTTGCGCTCTGCAATTTCATCCTAATATAAGGGAGATCGACATTGTCTTCCCTCAAGGATCTCATAAGGCGACATCTCGATAATGACATATGATCTATTATCGTAAGAAAACTCAATCCGCGTTAAGTGATCATTCCAAATTCTTTCAAGTCTATTGCACAGACTCTCATCATAGCTTCTAGCATTATAGCTTTTGCTTCTCAATACTCCTTCTTTTCTGGTTCGTAAGCGTTACTATCTTCCGTACAGAATACTATTCTAGATATACCTTTACTCACTAGAGTTTTATAACCTTTTAATAAATGCGTCAACCTTAGTATCACGAATGCGTTTCCATTCCGAATACCACCATACTTGGTACCACTTCATCTCTAGCTGCCTCCATCTTCGAAAGCTTGGTCCTTCGTGTAGAAGTAAAAGAATTTATTGAGAGATCACTATGATCATGAACACTTGTTCTATTGCATAGTTAGTACAGAAGGTGGCCAACCTTTAGTACTTTAGAAGCAATTAAACAACATGTGGAATCCTACTAGGCTTCTATCACACAGATAGATAGTCATTCGGCAATACCTCCCCTTCTGGAAGGGTTGTTCTTCTCAGCTTATACAAAATGAAAAGAAAAGAACGAATTGAAGAGAATTGTATATAAAAAAACTGCCACAAAAGATCTGGCTTGGAATCTACCTCTGAACTATAGAGGTTTGTCACAAGAGAACAAAACATATATATGTATATATCTCAACATCAAGTATTATAACATCGCAATTCACATGCATGAATAATTACTATTCCGTCCATCATTCTATGAACCCATGCTCTTGCTCGAGCTTATAAACAATCACCGTTAAAACTCCCTCGACAGCGAAAATCGAATCTGGGATTTCATTCTAGACCTCCTCGTTACTAGAATTTTATGCTTGCACCGCAACCTTCCTCGTATAGTAATACGACTCTCTATTGATAAGAAGAAATAAATATTCAATAGGTAGATAATCGACTTAATTAGTCTATCAATGATAACTTATCCATCACCACGACCCGATTAGTGGTACTTAATCTCAACATCCATTACCATACAACTCTCGCGGTTGTAATCGGCTCATTATTCAAAGAATCGTTGATGCATTACTATAGTCCACCACGAACCTACGGTAGTCATTCGTTTTCCATGAAGTTTTAATAGCTAACCATATGGAGTCCATTCATATCATATCGAATCCTTCTAAGGAGGTAACATAATCACCGTTCATGATTGTGAAGAACATTCCTGATCCTGACGTAGATACATGACATGAAGCAGATAAAATTGCAGAAGAGTTTCAATCAAAACAACGATAGCAGGCTAATACCATTATTAACCATATTTCTTTACTGGGAGACATGAAGCTCAAAGGTTCATTTAGTCCTTTCGTAACATGCTCCTGGCTTATCTCAAGATAGGACCTTCTAAGATAGAAAGCCCACTCACGGCGATTACATGAATTAAATCTTTACCAAACTACTATTACGGTTGAGTACCGCACAGTCATCAGAAGGAATGTCAATCTTTCACACCATAATACAACCTTCACGGAATTAACCATTATCACTGTATTCCTCTGGCACGAGCGCCGATAATTGTCCTCTTACACTTAAAGTGTTGGCCACCTCTTTGGCCTTTCCTGATAGTAAAATTTCCTTACAATCAATGTCATTTTAACCACCTCCAACTAAATTTTCTACCTCATTTTAATCACTGCTTATGTGAAAATGTTTCTCTTAAGTCCTGGTGAGAAAAAAATCACCATTTTTCCATAAGTCATTGCCTTAGTCTTTAGATGTGAACATTATCATGGCTGACTCTTGATCATACTTAGAACATCTCTTATCTTGGGCCCTTCTTGTTTTCACCAATCTCGATCCTCATTGGATCGATCTATACTTTCTTATGGTTCAACACGTGCCCCACCTGGCATTATTATAATTACGTCATATTTCCTTCATCAAAATTTCTATTCTTGAGAACTTTGAATATTACATTTCTCCTTGTAAAACCTCTAAGGTTATCCTTAAATCCTTCATCAGGTACACCCTAGGTACAGGGCATATCAAGATACCATTTACTAATACCAGAATCATTATCTATATACTTCTGAAAAATTTCTCCACTGAACCTTAAAGGTTGTTGTTACCTAAATCCTTTCCAATTCATACTATCAAAACTCATGCTGTCCCTATTAAGGGTGAAATGCCAACCTTTATGCATTCCCCTAGGATTCATTTCAAGTTATCGGGGTTTTATCCTTAATTCCACCTTTAAAAGACACTTACACTCTTCCATGGATAAATCAAGTCATATATACTTGATAGATTACCTTATTCAATCATTCTCACTTCGATAGTCTATACTTAATTTCATAATAGCATCCTTATTCCAACTGAGGTCAATCCATATGGCCTCCAAAAGATAACAACGGTTTTTTTTTTGCTTTGCTTGCCTAATTTGGTAATGACAACAGGGATGTTCTGGAAGATATTGGTCGTGTTCAACGTGAACTTCTTCTTAATAATTCCTTATTTACTTTTGTTGTTTATCTCAATAGTCATCTCAATGTTGGGATATCTTTCATACCTGGCGTCTCCCTTTCTGGGCATTAAGCCACCGGTCTTACACTTCACATTCTTGAAGGTCACTTCCTTCATCCAATTTTCCTAATTTTTACTTCCTTGTCTCCTTAGTCTATCCGCGTCTCATTATTTATCCTTCGAACTATCTCAAGGTTTCCTCGAATCCTCCCAACTTACAGGGGATAAAATATATGTATCTCTTATGCCTTCAACCATCAATTTTAACTCATGGTGAATCACCCTCATCCTGACGATTACATACTTTTCTATTTCTATTGCTACGAGTCTTTAGGGTTTCCTCATACCCAACTCCCTTATCATTCCTCAAACTCTATTGCCTTTATATTCCTTTCCACTTCCGTTTCATTTTATTTTCCTTTCTATTATCATTATTTCATGAACCAACACAACATAAGCATTGATTTCAAACATCCCGTCATTCTGGATTCGTGTCCTCAACACGAATCTTGACAACTTTTACAACTTAGATTCATAATTCATCATACTCGTCTGCCTTTGTTCTGGCTCTAAAGCTTTTACACTATCTCCATAACCTTGGGAAGTACTTTCTTGAAAACAATTGACTAAACTTCAATCAATTTATTATAATCTCTTGCTCTGTGTCTTCCTTGGCCTTTCACCAGCGGGTGCCCTCTCTCTTAGGAGGGTAAGTGACAAAAACAGTCTTTTGTGATTCGTCAATCATTTAGAATCTCAAATGATTCCTATATTTCCTTTAGCCAGGCTCTTGCCTCGACTGGGTCAGCTTGTTCCTTGGAACTCTGAGAGCTTAGCGACTTAAAGGTCCTGAAAGAATTTCTCACCGCATTATTTCCTCAGGGTGGTGGTTGGGGATAATAGTCTAAGTTCTGTCTAGAAAGGTCCATAAATTGTCGTATAGGAATACCGTTTCGGGTCTCCTTTCCTTACTCGATTCTGTTTCCTTAGTCTGAATGTTCCCTCCTCCTCCCCATAATCGGGGTCATCCTACATGTTTTAAATCCTCATTTTCCACTTCGTTATGTTATGGGTTCCTTCTATCTTGATGGCGACCTCCCTGACTATCACATTCGGGGTTTGCCCTAAATCTTATTCCTCGAGCTATGGATTTCATCTAAGATCCAGTCCTTACGCTCTTAAACGTTTGGAACCCAAATTCTGTAGGAATACCACGTTATTCCCTTATCATCTTTCTTGGTATTAATCTCTTCTCCAGTCATTGACTCTCTGCCTTCATTCATCACTTTTTCTTGGCACAATATGATATTTTTCGATAATTCGGGCTGTATTGCAATCTCATACAGCGTTTCGGTACCGGCTCCGGTTACCTTCACTTCTATTTCCATTTTCTTAAAATCTCTTATCAACTCTCCCAAAGACATTTTCATCTTGAGTCTCTCCTTTATACTAAGGGCATTAGCCACCATTTTGGCTTTCCCTGGATGATAAAGAATCTCATAATCGTAATCATTGATTAGCTCTAACCACCTCCTCTGGCGCATGTTGAGCTCTTTCTGCGTGAAAATGCACTAGAGCACTTATGGCTTGTGTAAATCTCGCACTTCTCTCCATACAAGTAGTGCCTCCAATCTTTAGGGCAAAACTATTGCCACGAGCCCAAGCTCATGGGTGGGGATATCGAATTTTATATTCCCTTAATTATCTTGACGCGTACGCGATTACCTTGTTGTGCTGTATAAGAAGCACCCTAATTCCTTATGCGAAGCGTCACTACAAATCAAAAAAATCTCCTTTTCCATCCGGCAACGCCAACATAGGAGTCGTCACCAACCTTTGCTTCAGTTCTTGAAAGCTATTCTCGTATTTCTCTATCCATTCGAACTTCTCAGTCTTATGAGTAAGCCGCGTTAAAGGTGCTACTATCTTTACGAACTTGAACGAACCTCCGGTAGTGACTGACCAATCCTACCTCTGGTAGTTTCCCTAACCATGGTTATCAATTCCTAAGTGGTCCTTTATTCATTCTTTTCAGGATCCCCCACGGGATCCTCCTCAGTAACAATCCCTTCTAGGACAACATCCTCAACCGCTACATCCTCAATATGAACATCATCCGGTCCTGCGTTAGGACGCTCTATCGGATCCACAATCTGATCTCCAATAAGTAATAAAACATCATCGCGCTGTTGCTCCTCAACCTCAGGGTTCGGAGTCCCGCTACCATATATGATAACGAACTACGCTTCTATCACGATATTTATAAGGATTCACATAAGGGTTTTAACTGTCAGTACTACGTTAGGTAGTCCGACTATGAACTTGGCAAGAGTCCTTATTATCTTAGTGAACTTATTATTTTAACATCACATCATCTCTGAGGTTTATAACGCTTAGCTCTGATACCATTTCTGTAACACCCCCAAATCCGGGGTCGGGGATCCGGGTTGTCACGAGTTCCATTTCCCTTAATAATACTTAATCTTAATAATCAACCAACTACTGCGTACTGTGACCCCACAATATACACACACACCACAAGTTATAGTCTCAGAGATGAATACCAAACAATAACACAAGTCATTTTATTCCACAGTTATAAGTCATTACACCTCAAAAGAGTTTCTGAATAAATTTACATATTCTTTGCCATTATTACAATTCATAAATATACATAAGTCTGGTACATCAAAAGTTGAAAGCCTAGCCTATTGGTAGACCCTACCTCAGCTACAACAGCATCAACGCCTACAGGAAACTGCGGAACGTTTCCTATCCGCTCGCGAATTGGGAGCTTGATCATGTTCATCTTGTCTATCTGTTGTTGTGTGATGAAAGAAGAAAGCAAGGGTGAGCAACAAGCCCACTGAAATAGTATGTATAATAATTTACAATATATGAGCATTCTCATAGTACTCAAGAAAGTCTTGGTTAAGAAGAAATGAACCAAGTTGGTATCTTAACGCGACCAAGTCGCAAAATATTCAGTATATACATACATATATACTTTTCACAATCATTGAAATCCTCTGACATGTATAATATACACAGAGTTCCAGTTTATAACTGTATAAAAATATCGTTGCAAGGTGATCTCATATATCTAACCTTGTCTCAACGTTTTTCTGAAAATCTTTAACATGCATAAGATAATCATTTACTAGATATAAGTTCAAAAGATGAAGTTACAAGATACTCCAATATACTTATATCTTTTCCGAATACTACTTGAACTACCACCGTTCAAGTTATAATTAGTTTCAAAAGTTCATCACACTGATGAGACTACAAGATAAGACTTGAATAGATTCAATCTTTGAAATATCATTTGAAAGAAATGAAGTTACGAGATACTTCATTAAGTCCCGATATATATATACACCTATATATATATATATACATTTCATACACTCCTTGAAAACCTCTGTTATGAAAATTATAAGCAGAGTTGCAATATCCAATGAATTTGGAAAAACAGAATTTTGGCGTAAACCTGATATCTTGCTGATCAGGCAAAGATACCAATTAAGTCACCTTTTCTACTAGTAGATGGATGAATCCCCCACTGGTCATCACCCTGGCCACATTAGGGCCTTATGCTGGACTGCCACTCAGCCACTTTCGTATTGATGGACTCCCACTGAGCCACTTACACTTTCATGAACGCCCACTGAGCCCATGTTGCTTATGCCGACTCAATAGATGGACTTACTTCCCGAACGTTGGGTAAGTAATCAATTCATTTATCAAAGCAGCAACCTCGTTGCGAATATAAAATACACCACAGAGCCGGATCCCTCAGGATTTGAGCGAGTATTTAAATCCCCTTTTAAAGGAAGATCTTAAATATAAAAATGAGTTTTGGGATCCGCTCTAACCTTTAAAATCATTTTGAAGACTCGAAAACATTTTTAAGAATGTTTGGAGTAATGCTGATTTAATGAAATAAATCAGTCCAGATATATTAGAAAATATCTGAATATTATCATTTAAATAATATTCCCATAAAGGATATTCTCTATAAAAATAATTGAAGTAGAAGTTTTAAAACTCATACTTGAAATGAATAATAAATAACCAAAGATATACTTATACGAAAGCACGATCTTTATTTGTATAATCGAAAATAAGTTTGATTATCGAAACCTTTTTCTTTAATAACATAAAGAATATTATTTAATAAATAAGCGGAGTCATAAGTCCTCAAATGAATATTTCAAAATAATATTCATTAAATAAAATAAACGGAGTCTTAAGTCCTCGAATGAATATTCAAAATAATATTTATTAATTAAAATAAAGTTATCGAATAAACCTTATTCGATTAATAGTTTTGAAAACTATATCTATATATATATATGTATCTCTAGCATAGGTATTATGCAACTTATAAGCATTTGAATCAACAATTAGATATCAAGATTACGAAACAGGCATGCATATAAATATCATATCACATGCTCCAATATATCGCAAAACTTGCTAATAACAATCATGCACTTATCACAAGATAATGCATATACATATATTTACATCACAACAACAGTATAACGGGTAGAAAACTTGCCTCAGTGTTCCCGGATAGACTTATGCTTAGAGTGGGTCCGATAACCTATGAACAACAACATAAGTCGGAATTAACCCACGATCTCTTAAGAAACTAGACTTTAACCAATTGAACCCTAATGTTCGCTTATGGTCACTTCTACGCTTAACGAATCACATAAGTCGTTCGAGTACCCTTGGCTCCACCATTTTTAATAAATTAACCATTAAAAATTTTAAGGCGATTCTTTCGCGAGTACTCTACCAACTACCTAATCCACTTTACATAATTGTTTCATACTCCAATTAGTCATTTAAGGGCCTTAATCAAGGTTTCAAAGTAAGGTGAGGGGTAATGGTTCGTTCGCGAAATGCCGTTACTTAAAACGGTCGTTTCTCCTAAACCGTACATCGGATTCAAGCGAACCACATATCAAAACGAATATTACGACATAATCTAACTAAACATGGAAAAGTCACAAATTAAATAGTTAGATCTCTGTCCCGAACACTAAGAACAAGCAGTTGTATGAAATTTGGCATTACGACGACTATGTTTACGCGATTACCAAGTTTTAAACCACTCCAAACAACCACCATTCAACTCACAACCAACAATACAACCAAACCTCATCCAAACCTTACTACATCGGTCCCCAAACCTCAAGATTTTTCAATTTATACAACCCCACACATGAACTACTAGCTATACTTAAGTTTCATGAACTATAAACAAGATTTCAACATCCAAATCACTACAAATCCAATCCAAACTCTAAACACACAAGCATCATACTTCTCATTTACTATAACCATAAAAACCATCCTAATACTCAAAGTAAAGTTAGGGTTTGGAGGTGTTATACCTTCCTTGGAGTGATTAGAGTAGCTAGGAAGTCTTAGGGAGCCTCCTACAAGCTTGATCTTTCCAAAGAAATCAAGAACACAAAGTTAGGTTTTGAAGTTTCTAAAAGTCAGATTGAAAGAACTATCCAAACGAGGGTCTTCCCATGCTTATTTGGACGAGACTTGTGAACAAGAGTTGTAGGCCATCTCAATACATTTCCAAAGAGCTATAGAACATACTATTTGAGTGAGTATTGAAGGAGATATGGTAGTTTTAACTTGCTACTCTGGTTTTGGCCGAGAGCTTTTATTCTTGGAAAGCAAAAGTCAACTTCTGATTTGTGTTTTATGATTTGTTTTGCCTTGGCTTGGTTGCTACCTTTTGTTTGCTAATTAAATTGTTACCATGGTAAAAATTGTGTGGCTCACAATCAACCAATCAATCCTTGCCACTTTGTCATGCTCATGTCATCTACTTATGTCATCTTGTTACACTTGTCTTCCTCTTGTTGGTGTTATGACATCATCGTCCATTAACCTCTTTGATTAACCCATAATTACTTGGCTAATGACCACTGATCTGTTATACGGTTCGCTTAACTTTCGTTCTCGTTTATCGTTTGAGGGATCATACCCGGGATCTTATTACTTGGGTTCCCCTAAACCTTTCTCAATATTTTATATTCCTTTTTATGATCCTCTCTTATAATCCTTGAATTAAATCCTTTTAATCATGTTACCTTATACTCAATTCTTTTGGTATCTGGTGGATTTTCGGGAAAAAACAAAGTGTTCGAATTTGGATTCTGACGATCTTTACATACACTTATTTACTTTATGGAATACTAATACTATCTTAGAATTTCCATAACAGTACTCCTATATAGCGTGGTCTGATAATTTTTCTTAATCAGCATTATCAGCAAAAGTTACTATTCATCCGTGTTTCAAAAATTCCAAAAATTGGGGTTATTACAATAAAGATCAAACTTTAACATGTGAAAGATTAACTTCTGAAAATCTTGCTTATAAAAAGAGGAATGATTATTTAGAAAAAGAGTTAGTCATGTTCCATCAAACTCAGAAAGATAGAGACGATGCCTTTTATGTTAAGGATGAAGTGCTAAAAATGAATGAATCTTTAAAAACTGAGGTAGAAAAGGAAAGAGAGATTATCAAGACTTGGACTAACTCTGGTAAAGCAACTCAGGATATTCTTAGTAGTGGAAACTGGAAAGAGGGCTTAGGTTATGGAGATGATAAGAACAGTAAGGGAACTGTAGATACTGAGCCTATAGTTGTTAAACAAAAACCAAAGGTAAATCCTGTTAAGTTTGTAACTGCAAAGTCTGATAGTGAGAAATCAGAAGTTAAGGAGAAAGTAACTTATGAAAAACCTAAACAGGATAAACCAACTGAAGTTAACATAGGCTTAATGACCAAGAAGCAGCTTAAGCATAAGCTGAAACAGGTTAAAAATGTAAACAAGGTAAAGCCACCTAGGAAAAATAGGAATGGAAAGGAAGGTGTGAACAAAAGTAACAATTATAAGTCTGTTCCTAATCCTCCTAGAAAAACATGTCATAACTGTGGAAACTCTAACCATCTGGCTTTTTTTTGCAGGAAGAATAAGAACATAAACTCATTACCCTCAAAGTCAGGAGTTAAGAGTCAGTCTGTTAGATATAAGCCACAAAATCCTTGTTTTCATTGTGGTAGTTTATGGCATTCCATTTATACTTGTAAGGAATATCATAGTTTGTACTATGATTATTATCAAATAAAACCTTCTTTAAAGAAAGTTAGCATTATTCCTTCTAGTGTAAGTTCTGATGCAAAGTCTGATATTGCAAATTCTGATAAGAAAACTGTTGACATAAACTCTGATGCTAAATCCGCTGCAAATGTTAACAAACTTGATAAGGCCAAAGGATCCAAGCAAGTCTGGGTCCTTAAAACTAATCATTAGTGGTCTTTGTGATTGCAGGGCAACAAGAAGAACATCCTAGTTCTGGACAGTGGATGTTCAGGACATATGACTGGAAATAAAGCCCTGCTATCAGACTTTATGGATAAAGATGGCTCAGGTGTTTCTTATGGAGATGGCAACATGAGAAAAACTCTGGGATATGGCAATATCAATCTTGGGAATGTCATCATTGAAAAAGTAGCTCTGGTCTTAGGACTTAAAAACAATCTGCTGAGTGTTAGTCAAATCCGTGACAGAGGTTATCATGTGGATTTCTTTGAAGAACACTGTAAAGTTATAAGCAAATCTACAGGCAAAGTTGTTCTGAAAGGATGCAAGCATGGTAACATTTATGAAGCCAAGCTTTCAACAAGTACTGATTGTTCTGCAATCTGTCTGTTAAGTAGAGCATCAATTGAAGAAAGATGGAATTGGCACAAGAAACTCTCTCATTTAAATTTCAACAATATAAATGAACTAGTCAAGAAAGATCTTGTGAGAGGACAGCCAAAATCAGTATTTGCTCCTGATGGCCTTTGTGATTCTTGTTAGAAGGAAAAACAAAGAAAATCTTCATTCAAGAGCAAGACTGAATCATCAATTTTTGAGCCTTATCACCTACTACATGTTGATCTATTTGGTCCAGTGAATGTCATGTCTATTACAAAGAAGAAATATGCTATGGTAATAGTGGATGAGTTCACCAGATACACATGGTGTATTTCTAGCACACAAAAAGTAAAACTGCATCTATCTTGATTGATCATGTCAAACAACTGGATAAATTGGTCAAAGATTCTGTGAAGATCATAAGAAGTGATAATGGCACTGAGTTCAAGAATTTGATTATGAAAGAGTTCTGCAAAAACCATGGAATAAAGCAGGAATTCTCTGCTCCTGGAACTCCACAGCAAAATGGAGTTGTTGAAAAAAAGAATAGAACTCTTATAGAAGCTGCACGAACTATGCTTGATGAAGCAAAGTTGCCAACCTACTTTTGGGCTGAAGCTGTGCAGACTACTTGTTTTACTCAGAATGCAACACTTATCAACAAGCATGGAAAAATACCATATGAGATGATGAAGAAAAAGAAGCCAAATCTGAAGTATTTTCATGTATTTGGATGCAAGTGTTTTGTTCTTAAGACTCATCTGAACAGCTATCCAAATTTGATCTAAAAGCTGATGAAGGAATTTTTGTTGGATATCCACTTTCCACAAAAGCCTTCAGAGTCTTCAATTTAAGAACAAGGGTTGTCATGGAATCTATCAATGTCTCTTTTGATGATAAGAAGATTACTGGACTTGAAGATTTCAATGATCATGATCAGCTGAGATTCGAAAATGAAGTTTTAAATTCTGATTCTGTAAATCCTGACAGTCTAAATCCTGATACTGCAAACTCTGATGGATTAAACTCTATTGTTATTGAAACTGTGGTGACTACGCCTAAGGAAAATGCACCTGTGCAGAGGGAGCATACTGAAGATCCAACCACATCTCAAGAAGCATCAGAATCTACAACAAGCTCTTCAAGTTCTGATTCGTCAAGTTCTGATAAATCTGGAAACTCAGATTCTGATATTTCTGGAAACTCAAATACTGAAGGATCCAACTCAGAGAGCATAATTTCAGGGGGAGCATCAGAAAATGTTGATGGAGACAACATGGATCATGGGGGAGGATCCAGTTCTAGAGATAACCTTTCTTCTGCAAGGAAGTGGACTAAAGCACATACACCTGACTTAATTACTGGAAATCCTGATGCAGGTGTCAGAACTAGAACAGCTACATCAAATGAATGTCTCTATCATTCTTTTCTATCTCAGACTGAACCAAAAAAAGTGGAAGAAGCTCTTCAAGATGCTGATTGGGTGCAAGCAATGCAGGAAGAGTTATATGAATTTGAAAGAAATAAAGTCTGGGCCCTAGTGCCAAGACCAAAGAACAGGTCTGTTGTTGGTACAAAGTGGGTGTTCAGAAACAAAACTGACAGTGATGGCATAATTACAAGGAATAAAGCAAGGCTGGTTGCAAAAGGATACTCTCAATAGGAGGGAATTGATTATGATGAAACATCTGCACCAGTTGATAGATTGGAAGCCATAAGGATATTTTTGGCTCATGATGCTCACAAGAAGTTTAAAGTCTTTCAAATGGATGTGAAAAGTTCTTTTCTCAATGGAGAATTAGAAGAAGAGGTATATGTTGAACAACCTCCAGGCTTTGTAGATCCTAAATTTCCCAATCATGTCTACAGACTTGATAAAGCACTTCATGGCCTTAAGCAAGCTCCAAGAGCATGGTATGAGACTTTAGCTCAGTTTCTTCTGGAAAGTGGATTTAACAGAGGGACTATTGATAAAACCTTATTCTATCTTAACCATGGAAAAGACTTACTTTTGGTGCAAATATATGTTGATGATATAATTTTTGGTTCTACAAATGACAGACTTTGTAAGAAGTTTGCCAAGCTGATGCAGTAAGATATCAAATGAGTATGATGGGAGAACTTAACTATTTTCTGGGCCTTCAAGTCAAGTAGAATGAAGAAGGAACTTTTATTTGTCAATCTAAGTACACCAGGAATTTGTTGAAGAAGTTTGGAATGCAAGATTGTTCAAATGCATCCACTCCTATGGCCACTGCAATAAAGTTGGATAAGATACTGGTAAATCAGTAAATATTACTGATTACAGAGGTATGATTGGCTCACTACTCTATCTAACTGCAAGTAGACCTGATATCATGTATGCTACCTGTCTTTGTGCAAGATTTCAAGCAGTTCTAAGAGAACCTCACTTAACATCTGTGAAAAGAATTTTCAAGTACCTTAAGGGTAGAGCTGATCTGGGATTGTGGTATCCTAGAGAATCAGACTTTAAGCTAATAGGTTACTCAGATGCAGATTTTGTAAGATGCAAAATTGACAGGAAAAGCACAAGTGGAAGCTGCCAATTTCTTGGAGGCAGATTGGTTTCTTGGTTTAGCAAGAAACAGAAGTCAATTTCCACATCAACTGCAGAAGCAATATACATTGCTGCAGGAAGCTGTTGTGCACAGATTCTTTGGATGAAGAATCAGTTACTGGATTATGGGTTAGAATTTTCTAAAATCCCTATTTACTGTGATAATCAAAGTGTTATTGCTATGACAGGTAATCCAGTTCAACACTCAATGATAAAGCACATCAGCATTAGGTACCACTTCGTAAGGGAACATGTGGATGAAGGTACTATGGAATTGCATTTTGTTCCAACAGATCAACAACTAGCAGATATCTTCATAAAACCACTGTGTGAAGCTACTTTTACAAGATTGGTAAATGAACTTGGAATGGTTTCAGGTTCTTTCTCTAAATCTTCTTAGTTTATGTTCTGATACATCAGACTTTATGATCAGTATTTACAAATATTACTATCTTTGTGTATTCTATGCTTAAATTGAAATTTTCTAAGTGCTGATTGTTGTCTAATGTGAAATTCTAAACTCTGGTAGTGATATGAATGTTTCTGTGACTATTCAATCCAATGAGCATAACTGTGCTAGATACTGACCTAGTAGTCTTTAATATACTAAAGATCCCATGTTTGAAGTAATTGTTTATGTAGAAATCATTTAACACAAGCAAATTCTGATATTGAGCTTAGTTGAAGTTTACTTTGTGTATCTTATTACTAAGTCAAAAACTAGAATAATGCTTCTTATCTGTTAAGTTCTGATGTTAGTAAATCTGATGGGTGTACTAAGTGCTGATAAGCCTCACTTATCAAAAGAAAAAGAAAAGAAAAGAAATAAAAATCAGGTACTCCTTTGAGATCTAGAGTAAAAATGTGGAAGGGAAGACCCAAATGCATTGTTGGTATTAATTAATATGCATTAGAAAAGAAAAAAGTTTTCTTGGTGACTTTTCACACTCTATGATTACTGGAGAAATACTCTGATAACAGCATAAATTCTGATAAGCAGTTGTGACTCACTTACACTGAGAAGCCACTGTAAAATGGAATTTTAAAAGATGCATAAAATGAGCACAAAACAGTTGAGGTGGACTCATGCATGTACTCATTCTAAAGTAGAGTTCAGAATAATGACAGATTTTGAGCAAAGTTCTTAGTTATGCCTTATTTCTAAGATGTACTGAAGTGAATCAGACTTTACTTTTTGTCTGATATTTAGCTTAATGCACACACTTACACTGCATATGAATGATGAAAATTACTGTGGTGATAAATGTTGTTTTAGATGAACAGTTTATGTGTTAGATTGCATAAATTCTGAAGACAAGTTCTGATGGAAGTTCTGATGATTAAGTTCTGATGAAACCATATCAGTATTTATGTGAAGAATTACAAGAATAAACATTCACTTTTCGAGTTAAGGAGCCATATTCTGATGACTTTTAAATTCTAATAATAATCAAGTTCTGATGCTGACGTGACAGTATTTATTTACTTGGTTTATTTTTGGTTATTACTTGAACGATTATATTTTTACAGAATATTGGTTAATGTGAGATAAAATAGTCATAATCATTATGGGTTAGTGGTTAGCGTGTATGTCTTGAAAAACTGCATGCGCACAGTAATTGTTATTATATCCCGTGCCCATTAACTCTTGCTTTAGATCTTTTACTGACTGTTATTATTACACATCAGTCTAGGGAGTCGAGGGGTTATTATTTTTACTTGTAATTTTTAACCAGTCCTCACGTCCCTTAGTATTCCATTGCCTATTTAAATAACTGATCATTCATCAGTAAAACCACAATTGTTCATTTCTCTCCAACAATGGCACATTTTAGTTGGTATTACTCTTATGGCACAGAAACTGTGACTATCTTTCGAAATGGAATTCCGATTTCATATCCTATCAACAACATTCCATTTGTCATCTGGATTCAACTTCCAGAGAACATTAAAAATGATCTGTTGTCTTTCCAAATCATTCGTCTTGCTGTTCTCTTTGTTGAAAGTAGGAAGAAGAATTAATTATCATCCATCCATTTCTCTTCACCATCAGCTTTGTCAGGCTTCTTAGCTTAGGATTAAGGCTATTGATGTTAGGATTCTAAGAATAGGACTATCTTATAATTTTTGCATGTAATTGATAAAATTCATGAAATGCACTCATCTGATATATCAATGATTTTTTTTTTAATTGCAAGATTTGTTCTTTGTTTCTCAAATTATGTGACTGTGCATGTTTAATTGCAATTTATTAATCTTTACTTCATCAATTTTTAATTTTATTTTGAAATGAATGTTTTGATTAAATTCTGCTGATTTGAGGAAACAACTGAGGAACAGGTTCCAATATCAGGATCTGTTGTTGTAGAAGTTGAGAAGGTTTCTTCTCAGAAAGATATTGTAACTGGGAGTTCTAGGCCCCTCAAAAGGCTTAGAAAGTTAAATTCTGATGATAAAGCTCCAACAGTGTCTCCACCTTTGAAGAAATTAAAGAAACAGAGAGCTCATAGGGACATAGTTGAGTCAGATTCATAAGATGTGTAAGCAGCTAAGGAAGGGGATCAGAAATCTCTGATCTCAATAGAACCAATTGTTATTGAATCATTTCCTTCTGCACAACCAGAAACTGCTCAAGACAGAATACCTACACATCCTATGTCACCTATAGTTGATCCAGTACATACTGAAGAACCAGGTACAAGTGCTGAAATTGATATTCATAACTTGATTGTGCCTGAGGTTTTGTACTTGGAAGCTCTACCAATTCAACTCACTCCACCAACAACATCAATTGTGGATGTTGATCAGAACCTGGCTGCAGATCAGAATTTAGAGGATGATGTTGAAGCCTCTATATCCTCATATACTGCTATTTTATCAGAGGATGCTGATACTGTAGGATCTGCAAGTTCTGATGCTGCCAATGAGGAAACTACTGGTGAAGCCGCTACTAATTTAGATGTTGATGTAGCTGGTCCATCTGGACATGCACCTCAACAAACAGTTAATAAAGCTGATCTAATCAAGAAGTTTGTTAAGGAAGCACCAGTACCTTGGAGTGAAACTCCTAGAGGAAAGGAGTGGACTAAGGAATGGAACACAGTTAGTTTTGTTCCTTCTGAAAAGATTCTTGCTGAGCATATGACAAAAGCTGATGAAATGCTGTTAAATGATGATTTCAAGGCACAGCTGAGAGTTACTGCATTGAGTACTAGGCACCTTCAAGGTTAAAACTCAACAACTCATGCCAAGGTGAACAAAATTCATGAAAACCTTGATCCAGCAAGATATGAATATGAAACTTGAAAAGAACATATTTTTCAAGCCAACCTTTGACAGAATTGCCTACATTGAGAAAACTCAGGAGAAGCAACAAACTCAGATTGATGAAATTCTAAAGTATCAAGCTTCTCATCAAAATCAACTCAATGAGATCCAATCCTCAGTGGAATTGCTTGTCTCTCTTCTTTTACCTGTTGATGCCAAAAAGGGGGAGAAAGTGATTAAGTCCAAATGCAAATCTATTCAGACACTGAAGGGAAAGGATGATGGAAATGATGACCAGGGAAACTCTAAGAAGGGTAGAGGTCAAGGTCAAGGCAAAGGATTTTTATCAAGTAAAGCTAGAATTACAAGTCAAGGAACAAGTTCTGATATTGGGAGAAAATAAGTTCCGATACTGGTAAAAGGATTAGTTCTGGTGAATATTTGGAACTTGATGAAGAAATTTCAAAGGAGTTATTTCTTAAAGAAAATCCAGGAATGGACTTTGAGAGTCTAAATGAAGAAGAAGCTAGACTCAAAGCAGAAGGTGTCAAGACAAAAACTAAAGCTTCTAGTGTTGAAAAGAAATTTCCAAAGCCTAAGGGTATTGTGATAAAGGAAAGAACAAATTTTGAGGCAACCAAAACCAAATCACAAGTGGAAATTGATCCAAGGTCCAAGGGCAAAGAAAAAGTTGATGAACCTGTAAAGGTTTATATGCCAGTCATGGATGAAGAAATAACTAATGATGAAGAAGATGCTAGTCTTACTCTGATTTCAAAGAAGATTTTTCAAATAGCCTCTGACATGGCTCATGTTGTTCAGAGTCAAGATGTAGTAAGTTCTGATATGACAGTGAAGCAAGCAACCTCTGACATAGCTCAAGTTGGCTTGATATCGGAAGATAAGGAAAAGGAAACCTCTGAAATTGCTCATGTTAAACCTTCAAAGATACTCCTACCAGGATTCACCAAAGCTAAACAGACTCAATCTTTGAAGACTCCAACAAGTGGTTTTGAAGCAAGAGTTGTTACAGGAAAGGAAGCAAGAGATAAATCTGGATTGGGTAGTTCTGATGAAAGAAGAGTACATAACACTACCAATGATCCAACTTCCTTAAGTGAACCAGGTGTTGGAGCAACTCCTGAAAGATTGAATCGACTTGAATCTGTACAAATGGTTTACCATACCTTTTTGAAAGAACATATCTTGTTATATTTTATGACATATGGAAGGGTATACCATATTAGGCAGAATGATATACCACTGAAGTATTTTGAGGAACTGGAACATGTTCTATTCCTACTTCAAGTGAGAAACAGATTAACAGATAGTGATGTACGTTATGTAAAATCACAATTTCAAAGACAGAAGAAGCTTTACTCTGTAAAGTCTGACAACACATAGTGTCCCAAGTACAGAGATCACAAAGGTGGTATTGTCAAAATGAAGCCTAACTCTGCTAAGATCATAACTACTTTTCTGGGTTATAAGGCTGTGGAATTCAATTTAGAGTCTGACAAGGCATATCTGATCAGACTAGATCAGGAGATAAGAAAAGCTAAGATAAATGATCTCAGAGCAGCTATTTTTTAAACTGGTGAAGATATAGCTAAATTGATAAATGCTAAAAGGAGGATGGTCAATGAACTTGAATATGCCGAGAGATGTCTTTTAAAGAACTATCTCAGAACAACTCCTGACATCAAAGAGATCAGAAATTGAAGCCAAGTCAAAGATCTACAACTGCTTAAATTCTGAAGTGTATACAGACTGAAGCTGTTATCAGACCTTAAGATGGTAAAGCTAAAAGGATTGTAAGTTGTAGTTATCTAGTCAAATTCTCATGCATTTGTACTTAATGTTTTTGACATCATCAAATATCTGTTAAACTTGTATATTATGCTAATTTACAAGTTGGGGGAGATTGTTAGATATATTTGTGATGACATGTATAATATGATTTATGTTTAGTTTTCAGATCTTAACTAACAGGACAAATCAGTACTTAACTGGTAATCAACACTTATACTGAAGACAGAACTTAAGATATCAGAACTTAAGTTATCAGAACTTAAGTTATCAGAAGATATTTATCAGGAGATAATATTAGGACTTAAGGAGACTTTCAGATAAGGCAGGCGGCTGATTGAAAGGAAAGAAGATCGAGACTAAGACAGAAAGAAATATGCATGAAGAAAGAATTCTATGAAAAATAGAATACTTGGAAGAAAAGATAACTAGTTGATATATTTTAGGAAACAGAATTATATTCCATATCAATTAGAACATTATCTTGTAACTGTGTAGTATATAAACACAGACATAGGGTTTATACTATAAGTGTTATCTTAATCGAAGTTATTATTCTTTGTAACCCTAGCAGCTCTCGTGATAATTTGTTCATCACTGAGAGAGGACAGTTCCATATTGTAACAAAGTTTATTGCGTTGAATAAAATCTATTTTCTGTTACTTGAGTTCTTATATTCGATTTGATTGTAGTAAACACTGTATTCAACCCCCTTCTACAGTGTGTGTGACCTAACACAGCATGCAACATGTACTAAACCCTATTTTTGGATAACCAGATCTTTCTATTTCTGGATTAGTTTATCTTTGCTAATCTTGCAAGCCTGTGACTTTAGTTTGCTAATTAATCTTGGCCCTTCATCTTGTACTCTTCAAACTGCATTTGTAGACTTGTTAATCCAACTGATTAGATTATTTGTTGCTTGATAATCTTGAATATTGAACTGGTCTGTAATTTGTACTTTGAGATTTACCTCGAGATCTCCAGTTAGGCATATAGAGAACTTGACATCTCGATAAGTATATTGGCTTATCGAGATCTCTAATCACTCTATAGTTGTTTTGACTTGTAGAGGTGAGAGAATTTAGCTTGTCGAGATCTCGTATCTTCATGTCTTCACTTTGACTTATAAATATCTCTGAGTTCTCTAGTGGCAAATAGACTTATCGATATCTCAGAGATCTGTAGTGGTATTTTGACTTGTCGATATCTCTAGAGTTCTCTAGTGAAGAAATGACTTGTCGATATCTCCAATCTTCATGTCTTCAATTTGGCTTGTCGATATCTCTGAGTTCTCTAGTAGCTTTCCTGACTTCTCGATAAGTCATTCTGGAGTTTTCGAATGACTTCTCTATAATACTTAATCTGTGACTTGTAGAGAACTTGACTTAGAATATTTTTCCCAAAATAGATTTATTCAACTCTAAGCTTCTTCATAATTCTTCTGAGGCATGATCTTCTTGATCTTCTTCCATATAAAATTTATAGGCTTGATATTATTTACAGAAAAAGACTCCAGTCTGCCCTTGAACATTTTTACAGACTTAAGAATTACAATACATAATGCAAACATAGATTATCGTACAACTTACTTAGGGTTGTCAATTTGACTTAGTCTTGTTAATGTACAGGCATGTCTTGCACAACAATCTCCCCCAATTTGTGAGATGATTGCTTAGCACAAATTCATGCCTGTTAACAAGACTAACCCCAAGCTAAAATAGAAAATAAGACTAATATATAAAAATTGACACAATTTCAATCATTTATACATTTGGCTAAAAACTGTTTTTGCTTCTGCTTCTTCTCTAATGAGTTCCTTTAAGTACACAAGAATTTCTAGTTCTTCTATGATTGGAGTCCCACTTAGAGCTTCCATAAGCTTGAGTCTGTCTGGCTTTGGATAGCCATTTAGTATATCAATCCTAAACTTTGTGAATTCGCCATCTTTTACATTTAGCATTTTTCCATTCTTGGAAATTCTACTCATTCCTTTTTCCTTGAGTTCTTTTGATCTTTTGATGAACGTTTCAATCTCCTCATCATACTTCCTTTTTCTCTCCTCATACTCAGCCTCATTCCTTTTTCTTTTTTCCTCCCTTACAATCAACCACTCAGCCAAAACAGATCTCCATGCTCTTGTAGCAGTATCCTTATCTTTTAGCAAACTTATCACTATCTTAATTTCTGTGGGAGAGAGAGAGTCCATTAAAGTGCAGCCAAGAAATATGAAGGACCCATCTTCATAGTAGATTCTTACTTCCCTTAGAGTTACAACCCAGACTCTAACTATTTGCTCAACTAGTTGTTAAAAATAATCTTCATCTGATATGCACCAATTTAAAGGTAAAGTGTCACTTTGCTTGAAACAGTTCCAGATGACCCTTTCAATAACTTGAACTTTTTCAACATCTTTAGCCTTCTTAGGTTTCCTCCCAACAGTTTTGTAGTGAATTTGGAGCGAAGGCTTGTCATAAGGTAAGTTTATGATTTTCTTGAGAGATGTTTGACTTGAGGTGATTGATATTTTTAGGAAGGTGTTAGTGTTAGTGTTTGTGCCCTAGAGACAACACTATGATGTTTTAGTTTAAGACATTATGATTATTAATGTTTATGTTTTATCGATTATTCTCTTTATAATTTATTAATTCTTAATTTACTGCGATATAAATGTTAGATTAATAAATGTCCTTAGAATATGATATGCAATTCTATATCTCTAAGTACATGACTTAGAAATAAGATTATGAGAATAGTATCAATATTCCTAAATGTCCCTAGTCGAGTATTATTATTAAGGGACAATAATAATGTATTAAGACTGGTGTGTTTGTTGACTGATGATCACATCTCATTGATCATAGGTAAAGTAAAAACTAAAGTCAAAAACACAGGAAGATGTATATGTATATGGTGTTGGACAGACCCAATGTGAGATTCTACATGTCTGTTGTGTCATAAGTAATTCTCATAGTGATAATGATGTAATGGTCCTTATACCTGAAGTCATTATATTTCTATATGAGAATTAATATACATTGATTACATTAAAAGTTATCCTTGACCAGGAAATAATAAAAGTGGACATTGAGTATATTATGAATCGTATGAGAAATATGAATGATATAACACCCTCCAAATCCGGGGTATAGATTTGGGGCATTATTAACAACAATTACCAACTATACCTGCACAAGCGGAATATAAATATAATAATTACCCCGAACTATCACTACTCAGGATCTTTTAAGGTCTGAGTTTGAAAACAAGAATCACGCACTACACTTTATTACAAACCCAACTAAATAAAACCTATCTCAAGAACTATCTTTGATACAAAACTTTATTCTATCTACAGTTTCACTACACAACTTTTATTCAAACTACACAAGACTTTTATTCAACCCAACATTACTACTTATCCTGCTACACCTGATCTGGCAATTTAAAGCTCTCTTCGGGAATAGGAAGGAACACTCTTGGTATAAGAGGGTCCCGCTGCTTGACTCGCTTCTTGACTATGCGGGTCCTGATGGGTTTCATTCTCTACCTTAACTGTAAAACAATAGGAGTAACAATAAAAATGGATGAGCCAAAATTGCTCAACAAGCCTGCAAAAATATATATATGGTATAGAGAAAGAGAAATGAGAGAAACAATAAGTTGCTGGTTGTAACAACCATTTATATCTGTATCGAATAGTAATTTTCCAATGATGGCGAGTGCCAAATGAACAAGACTGGAAACAAGAACCAACATATGCACTATAATCTGCTGATCAGTCAGAATATAGTGCAGATCTATACCCAACTACATAGACCCAACCAACATAAGAAGTACTCAGGCAACTATGGCCTATTAATTAATGGTCTGGGAAAAACCCAGCCTTTATAGTAACTATCCAATCCAAGGCTGAGCATCCGGAATAATCGGTATGCTATTGATATATCCCAACACCAGGATATACCAGAGTATATGTAGGGTAAAGGAATTAAAATATGAACAGGGAATTCAATAAATTGGGTAAATGAAGAATTGAAATGAAACTGGAACAAGCAATAATAAATGGGTAACAGTGTATATGAACAATGATTATCAAAGAGAATTGATATGATAGAAAAGAAATATAAATCACTATTCTGAATTTAGAATAGGGGAAAAACTTGCCTTACGCGTACTTAACCTGGTTTAACTCACTGCCTTCTGACCCTAGCTTGCTCTGCCTTGCTAACACTGAACAAATCATGGAAAGATAGGTGTTTAGATAACTTACTATATACGTGTATCTTGAATTGATATCACGCAACCTTATCAGTCTACCCATGCGTTTCTATCTGACTCGCATATATATACATACATTTATACAGCACATCTATTCACATAATCACATAAAGCACGTAGCACGTAAAGCACATAATTAATTTCTAGATTTATAATTATTTTTAGAATCAATTCTAGGCTTATACCTGCATTACTAGTCTTATCTGATTTTATTATAATTTTTCGGGATTTATTCGGCTCAATTATACCCCTATTAGGACTTACGAACTATCAATTATCACCAAACCACTCTTTTTCGGAAAAATTATAACTTACAACTATTTTTATTGGATTCGTCTCATTTTTCTGAGTCTAGGGGTCTTCGTTTCACTTAAATCGGACTAACGGTTGAATTGTTATGAATTAAACAATGATGATTCAATTTATTATTCAATATAAATAATTATTACAACCTTTTAAATCCTAAAATAATTTTTAAATAATTATTTAAGAAAAATCAAAGTCAAAAATAATTTTTTTATAATTTTTTGGAGTTACAATGAAGAAGTTATGATTTATTGAAAATCATGTGATTAATTATCGAAATAATTAATCACTTTTTAAATATTTAATAAATAAATAACTAATAAATAATTAATAAATACTTATTTAATAATTTAAAATAATAAATCCCTAATCATTAGGATTAATCACAATTTATTATAATATTTATAACTTATCGATATTTATTCGATTAGATCGATTATTTACAAATAATCAATCAACTTAATTAACCGATACGCTATTTATCGAATAACTACGAATTATTCAAATTATAGATCACTTAACGATTAATTACTTGTATAACTACGAATTACTCGCAATTCCCGCATAATTATCGAATATTAAATTACTATCGAGACTTATACGATTCCCTAATCAATTAGTTACTAATATCTAATTATACGATACGAATAATTATTACAATATTAATCGAATAACTAGCGCTCAAATAATAATTCTAATTATCGAATCATTATTTGCACTATTAACTAATTATTAGATTATTAATCATATTTCTTAATTATTTCTAATCCTTATTTATTAATTAATTACCTAATTACTAATTAATTATCCAATTATTAATTAATTAAATAATTAGATAAATAATTAGATAAATAATTAAATAAATAAATAAATTCGAATTTATAATTTAATAAAATAATTTAGAAATTAATAATACTATTTTCAGAATTCAAAATTAATTTTTAATTGATTTTTAGAATTAATAAATCTAATTTCTGTTTTTATAAAATAGAATTAAATAATAAAAATTCAGAAACAGAAATCAGAAAAACAGATTGGGGGTTTTTGGATCGAAACCGGGTCGAAACCGGGTTGCAACCGGGTCGTCTTCGACCCGATCGGGTCACGAAGAACACCGGCCACTGCCCAGAATCCGACGCTGGCGGAGATTTTCCGGCGAGACGAAAACGTCCGATTCCAGGCTCGTTCTTCTTCGTTTTCAACGCACAGCAACACAACGACGCTCCCCTTCTGTTCCTCCTTCGTCCTCGTCGACTACAACAGCCGGAAACCTGAGAAACGCGACGGCGGCGGCGGAACTCCGGCGAGCTCAAAACGTACACCAACCTCGACGAAACCGGTGCCAATCGACTCACAAAACGACGATCTACACGCTCGTAATCATCAAAATATCAAACAACAACCAGAAAATCAAACCCGAGTTCGCGATTAAAAACCCGAAAATATAAACTTTCAGTTCGATCAATCAAACATCAAAAACACTTACATAATCGAAAACTACAGATCATAAGCTTCAAAACGAGTACTTACACTAACGATTTGGACTCCGGAATCACGATGAAAATCAGCTTTGATTCTGTGGCCCTGTTCTTCACCAAACCCTAACCCTAATTCCTTTTATTTTTCTTTTTATTTTTTCCTGATTTTTAATTGTAATTAACTGATTTAATTAGTAATAATTCAGGTTTTTATATTTATGAAAATAATACCCCTAAGTAAAATTAAGGGTCTAATTACACTCCTATTAAAAATATTTGGCCCCAATTTTTATAATTTTTGGGTATTATTATTGAATTTTTAAATGTCCAATAAATACAAAATAAATACTAAAAATTCCCAAAAATTGTGAAAAATACAAAAATACAAAGAAAAATGATATATGATAATTTCATGATCATATAAAAATAAAAATATAATTTTTGTGGGGTTTTTGGTACCCGAAGGGATCCGGAAAAGTCATTTTTCGCGAAAAAGGTCAATTGGTAAAACGTCTAGGGGTTCAGAATAGCGATATGGTATAGGCCATTTTTGGCAAAATAGGGCCAATGATTTTGTTTGAAATACGGCTTTTAAAACATAGTTTTGAGCTGTACCGGTTTTGATATAATATATATAACTGACGATAAAACGTTCAATAAATATCCAAAACACGTTTGGATCAAAACAGCCAACACATAACACATAGCAGTTAGGGTTTAACAACTTACACATTTAATCACATCATAATACACATAATTTATCATTATTATAATATAATACCAGCGTAATTCCTCGGTCGTTACATTCTCCCCCCCTTTAACAAGATTCTGTCCTCAGAATCACATTATGCAAATAACTGAGGATACCTTTCTAACATTTCACTCTCAAGCTCCCAGGTTGATTCTTCAACCACTGGGTTTCTCCATAAAACTCTCACTAATGACACAGACTTATTTCTTAATACCCTCTCTTGCCTATCTAGAATTCTTATTGGCTGTTCTACATACGACAAATCTGCCTGAAGTTCTACTGGTTTATATTCTATTACATGCCTTGTATCAGGATTATACTTCTTAAGCATAGATACATGAAATATGTTATGAATGTGCTGCATATGGGGTGGTAGAGCTAACTCGTACGCAACCTTCCTAATTTTCTTCAAAATCTCAAATGGTCCAACGTATCGTGGCTTCAATTTCCCTTTATTGCCGAATCTGGTCAATCCTTTCCATGGCGATATTTTGAGCAATACGTGTTCTCCATCCTGATAGTCCATATCCTTCCTTGCTTGGTCTGCATATCTGCTTTGTCTGTTTTGTGCTGCCTCGATTCGTTTTCGAATAAGTTTAATCTTTTCTTTTGTCTTCTGAATTAATTCTGGACCCAAAATCTTGCGTTCTCCAACTTCATCCCAATGCACTGGTGATCTGCATTTCCTTCCATATAATGCTTCATACGGTGTCATTCCAATACTGGCGTGATAGCTGTTATTATAAGAAAATTCCACTAGGGGTAAATGTTCATCCCAACTACCTTCAAAATCGATCGCACAAACTCGTAGCATGTCTTCAATCGTTTGAATTGTCCTTTCACTTTGACCGTCAGTTTGCGGATGATAGGCTGTACTCATATTCAACTTCGTTCCTAGACATTCTTGGAATTGTCTCCAAAATCTTGAATTGAAACGAGGATCTCGATCCGATACAATTGATACTGGTACTCCATGACGCATCACAATTTCTTTAAGATATAAGTGCACTAGCTTGTCCAATGAAAATCTCTCATTAATTGGAAGAAAATGTGCTGATTTCGTCAATCGATCAATAATAACCCAAATTGCATCGTGATTGGCTTTCGTCCTTGGAAGTCCCATTACGAAATCCATCGCTAGATGTTCCCATTTCCATTCTGGAATGTCTAATGGTTGCAATAACCCACTCGGACATTGATGCTCTGCTTTAACTCGCTGGCATGTGTAGCATTTACTCACCCATTCTGCTATCTCCTTCTTCATATTCGGCCACCAAAAGTTTTCCTTCAAATCGCGATACATTTTCGTGCTTCCTGGATGAATGGAATACTTCGAATTGTGCGCATCTCGCATAATTTCTTCTTTTAATTCTGCCACGTTAGGGATCCAGATTCTTGACGCAAAACGTAAAATTCCTTCATTATCTTTCTGAGTTGTAAACTCTTCTCCTGTTAAGTTGTCGTCTTGACTCATCACTTTATCTTGACAATGGCGAATCTTTTCTAGCAACCCTGGTTGAAAAGTCATAGCGTAAATAGTTCCTGCAGATTCATGAGGAATACAAATCTCAATTTCCAATTTGTCGAATTCTTTAACCAATTCTTCACATGAAGTTAACCGATTCAATCTTTCTTTTCTGCTTAGTGCATCTGCTACAACATTTGCTTTTCCTGGATGATAACTGATTGTAACATCATAATCTTTAATTAATTCCAGCCATCGACGTTATCGCATGTTTAGTTCCTTTTGCGTGAAGATATACTTCAGACTTTTATGATCCGTGTAGATTTCGCATTTTTCACCGTACAGATAGTGTCTCCAAAGCTTCAATGCAAATACAATTGCTGCCAATTCCAGATCATGCGTAGGATATTTCTGCTCATGAGGTTTAAGTTTTCTCGACGCATATGCAATGACGTTACCATGTTGCATCAACACACATCCTAAACCGCGACATGAAGCGTCACTGTAAATAACAAAATTTCCTTGCTCGTCTGGCAGTACTAATACTGGTGCAGTCACCAACCGATTCTTCAATTCTTGAAAACTTTCTTCACACTTACTATTCCATTCAAACTTTTCACTTTGTCGAGTTAACTTGGTCAGCGATGTCGCTATCTTCGCAAAATCTTTGACAAATCTTCGATAATATCCTGCCAATCCTAAGAAACTTCGAACCTCTGTCGGCGTCTTTGGTCTTTCCCAATTCAACACAGCTTCAATCTTTGCTGGATCAACTTGAATGCCTTCTCTACTGATGATATGCCCTAGAAACTGCACTTCTTTCAACCAAAATTCACATTTTGAAAATTTTGCATAAAGCTGCTCCTTTCGTAATATCTCCAATGTCGTTCTTAAATGCGCTGCATGCTCTTCTTCCGTCTTTGAGTAGATCAAGATGTCATCAATAAATACAATGATAAACTTATCCAAATACTTCTTGAATATTCGATTCATCAAATCCATAAACGCTGTAGGTGCATTTGTCAATCCAAAAGCCATCACAAGAAATTCATAGTGTCCGTACCTCGTTCTAAACGCTGTCTTTGGAATATCTTCGGCCTTGATCTTTAACTAATGATAGCCTGATCGTAAGTCAATTTTCGAAAACCATGTTGCTCCTTTTAGTTGATCAAATAAATCATCGATGCAAGGTAAAGGATATTTATTCTTGATAGTTAACTTGTTCAGTTCACGATAATCAATACACAGTCGCATACTACCATCTTTCTTTTTCACGAACAATACTGGCGCACCCCATGGGGATACACTTGGCCTTATAATTCCTTTGTCAAGAAGTTCTTGCAACTGCTTTGCTAATTCCCTCATTTCAACAGGTGCCATTCGATATGGAGCTTTCGAAATTGGTTCGGTCCCTGGCGTCAAGTCAATAGTGAACTCGATTTCTCGATCTGGTGGAAGTCCTGGTAATTCGTCTGGAAAAACATCAAGAAATTCACAAACTACAGGAATATCTTCAATCTTCAGATTTCCCTTATCAGCATCCCGTACATAGGTTAAATAAGCTTGACATCCTTGATGTAGCAATCTTCTCGTCTGCATTATTGATAGGAATTTCTGCTTTTGCTTCTCACCTTTAAATATTACCGTTTCATTTTCTTCAGTTTGCAATTTCACTCTCTTATTCGCACAGTCAATTTGAGCATTATTACTAGATAGCCAATCCATTCCTAAAATAACATCAAACTCCCCTAACCTAAAAGGTATCAAATCAACTGAAAAATGACATCTCCCTATCTCAATATCACAACTCGGGCATACTCGATCTACACTTCATCCAACCACTGAACCTCACAATCTATCTTAGAGATAAAAGCTTCAGAAATAAAAGATCTAGTAGCTCCTGAATCAATCAATACTAAAGCATTTACGGAATTTACAGGGAGTGTACCTGCAACCACATTCGGACTCTGTACCGCTTCCTTCATTGACATGTTGAAAGTCCTTGCTCTGGGCTGATTTTGCTGTGGTAGTGGAGGTGGAGGTAATGCTAAACCTCTTGGAATACTAGCAGCCATTGCAATTCCTCTGCAGTCTCTGGCGATATGTCATTTTCTCCCACATTGAAAACAAGTAACTTCTGCTTTTCCCATCGGACATTCTCCAGAATAGTGTCCCCTTTGCTTGCACTTGAAACACGTGACATTTGGCTTGTTGCAAATTCCCGTATGCTTTCTACCACACGTTCTGCAATCAGGTACAGGCGGTCGAATAAGCCTTTGCTGAGTTGGGGCAGGTAGTCGATTACCCATCCTCTGGTTTTTTTGTTCTGGCCTCCTAAAGTTTACTTTTCCTCGAGCTTGAAATCCCGGCCTTTTGTTAAAACGATTCTGAAAATTCCCTGGTCCTTTCTCTTTCTGAGCTGCTTCGCTTTCTCCTTCAATAATCATAGCCTTCTGAACAACAGCCGTATAAGTTGTCAATTCAAACACAGCTACCCTGCTACGAATCCATGGTTTCAGTCCTTGCTGAAATCTCTTGGCCCGCTTCTCGTCCGTATCCACCTGCTCTGGAACAAACCTTGCCAATTCAGTAAACTTGATCTCATAATCCGCAACCGATAAGTTGTCTTGTTTCAACTCCAGGAACTTGATCTCCATCTGGTTCTTCATAAAACGAGGAAAATATTTCTCCAAGAAAAGATCAGTGAATCTATTTCAGGTCACCGCACCTTCTTCTTCCAAAGCTTTCTTCGATTCCCACCAGTAATTAGCTTCGCCTTTTAGGAAATAGCTAGCGAAATCCGTCTTCTGCTCTTCCTCAACCTTTACCAACGAAAAAGCCTTTTCCATCTCTTTCAGCCAAGCTCTCGCTTTTGTAGGATCCGTGGAACCCATAAATTCCGGTGGCTTCACCGACTGAAATTGCTTGAAAGTAGTCGTAGGTGCTGCTGATGGTATTTGATGTCCTGGATGAGCGGCTTGCTGTAACATCTGTTGCTGGAACTGCTGTTGTTGTTGCTGCATTTGTTGTTGCATCATCAACATCTGCTGTTGCATGAGATTAAACATCTGATCCATCTGTTTATTATTGTTTTGGCCCTCGGTGTTTCCATTCGATGAGTCGGGTTGTGCTTTTCTTTTAGGTGCCATCTTTCTGGTAAATAAACAATGAGTCTTCTTTAATAACAGTATATTAAACATGTATTAAAACAGTCGATTTGAGAAAATAAAACAACTTATTAAATAACTGAATAGATAAAACAGTATGATGTGCTTTTTTTAAATTTTTTTTTTTAAAACATAAGGGTACAACATGATCGTAAATAAAACAACATTTATAAATATGCAATGGTACTGAAATAAATATAAATGCTTAAATAACTGGAAATAAAATAAAGAAAACGTGCAAAAGATCATCTCGTATTTATATATAGGTAGAACACCAGCTACAGGTGTCAGTGCTTGATACAAAAACCTATGATATAACAGTCATACTGCTACTACTACTATCGGTCAAAGTCAGTAACTACACTCATTAAAACTAGTCATACAATACTATACTGCCTCTATCTACAAAATATATATAATACAACACTCATCGATCTGCTAATCTCAAAATCCTGGTGGTACGTGCCTCAACTCCTCCTGCAATGCCTCTAGCACTGCCTCGGTAAGTCCCAATGCTCTGCGATATGCTGTCTCCGCGCTAAGATCCTGCTGTCTCAAATCAATAAGCTGCTGCGAGCTAATCCGGTAAATCTGATGTAACCTCTCTCTCAGTATATAATCTTGTCGTAATGCTCTGACATGACCATCTGTCTGCGTCTCATACAATCCAAGGATCTCTCTACACTGGTTCTGCCATCTAACCCTCTCCTCCCTCTCTGCCTGAAAACGCTGATAAGTCACGGTATGATGCTCACGAAGATCAGTGCTGGAACCTCGAGAAGGTAATGGTCCATCTACCATGATCTCATCCACAAACTCCGGCTGAGGAAACTGATAAACTCCCGGAACAGGTGCATAAATGGCTAATGGGGCAGGAAATAAGACAGGCTGCTCCATAGGCGCATACACTGGCGGCTCTGCCTCTGGCTCCATCTGTGGCATCTCTGGAATCTCGACTGGTGGCATCGGAATCTGAGGTTCTAAATCCTCCCACTGCGGAAGATCAACCATATCAGGAATATCAAACATCGGAAACTCTAATGGTGGAATATCTGGTATCTCTGGCTCAAAATATGGAAAATAATCCGCAAAACCTGGTACCTCTGGGGGAAGTGGTATCTCTGGTGCTGGCTCAGGTGGCAATGGAGGTAAGATCTGCTCTGACACTGGGGCTACTACCGGTGCATCCACTAGATCTGTCTCGGTCCTCTCCGTAGACGATGATAAAGAAGCCATCTAATATACATAAAAATAATAACACAAAAACAATCAAATCACAATCCTACAACTCATAACGTCTAATCACATAGACAAACAATCCTAACACTCTTACTCTCATCCTATCTCATTTTCCTATCTTATCTTAACCCTAACGTTCTTGTTTTCAAAGGTCAAACCTAAGCTCTGATGCCAACTATAACACCCTCCAAATCCGGGGTATAGATTTGGGGCATTATTAACAACAATTACCAACTATACCTGCACAAGCGGAATATAAATATAATAAGTACCCCGAACTATCACTACTCAGGATCTTCTAAGGTCTGAGTTTGAAAACAAGAATCACGCACTACACTTTATTACAAACCCAACTAAATAAAACCTGTCTCAAGAACTATCTTTGATACAAAACTTTATTCTATCTACAGTTTCACTACACAACTTTTATTCAAACTACACAAGACTTTTATTCAACCCAACATTACTACTTATCCTGCTACACCTGATCTGGAAATTCAAAGCTCTCTTCGGGAATAGGAAGGAACACTCTTGGTATAAGATGGTCCCGCTGCTTGACTCGCTTCTTGACTATGTGGGTCCTGATGATTTCATTCTCTACCTTAACTGTAAAACAATAGGAGTAACAATAAAAAGGGATGAGCCAAAATTGCTCAACAAGCCTGCAAAAATATATATATGGTATAGAGAAAGAGAAATGAGAGAAATAATAAGCTGCTGGTTGTAACAACCATTTGTATCTGTATCGAATAGTAATTTGCCAATGATGGCGAATGCCAAATGAACAAGACTGGAAACAAGAACCAACATATGCACTATAATCTGCTGATCTGTCCGAATATAGTGCGGATCTATACCCAACTGCATAGACCCAACCAACATAAGGAGTACTCAGGCAACTATGGCCTATTAATTAATGGTCTGGGAAAAACCCAGCCTTTATAGTAACTATGCAGTCCAAGGCTGAGCATCCGGAATAATCGGTATGCTATTGATATATCCCAACACCAGGATATACCAGAGTATATGTAGGGTAAAGGAATTAAAATATGAACAGGGAATTCAATAAATTGGGTAAATGAAGAATTGAAATGAAACTGGAATAAGCAATAATAAATGGGTAACAGTGTATATGAACAATGATTATCAAAGAGAATTGATACGATAGAAAAGAAATATAAATCACTATTCTGAATTTAGAATAGGGGAAAAACTTGCCTTGCGCGTACTTAACCTGGTTTAACTCACTGCCTTCTGACCCTAGCTTGCTCTGCCTTGCTAACACTGAACAAATCATGGAAAGATAGGTGTTTAGATAACTTACTATATACGTGTATCTTGAATTGATATCACGCAACCTTATCAGTATACCCATACATTTCTATCTGACTCGCATATATATATACATACATTTATACAGCACATCTATTCACATAATCACATAAAGCACGTAGCACGTAAAGCACACAATTAATTTCTAGATTTATAATTATTTTTAGAATCAATTCTAGGCTTATACCTGCATTACTAGTCTTATCTGATTTTATTACAATTTTTCAGGATTTATTCGGCTCAATTATACCCCTATTAGGACTTACGAACTATCAATTATCACTAAACCACTCTTTTTCGGAAGAAATTATAACTTACAACTATTTTTATTGGATTCGTCTCATTTTTCTGAGTCTAGGGGTCTTCGTTTCACTTAAATCGGACTAACGGTTGAATTGTTATGAATTAAACACTGATGATTTAATTTATTATTCAATATAAATAATTATTACAACCTTTTAAATCCTAAAATAATTTTTAAATAATTATTTAAGAAAAATCAAAGTCAAAAATAATTTTTTTATAATTATTTGGAGTTAAAATGAAGAAGTTATGATTTATTGAAAATCATGTGATTAATTATCGAAATAATTAATCACTTTTTAAATATTTAATAAATAAATAACTAATAAATAATTAATAAATACTTATTTAATAATTTAAAATAATAAATCCCTAATTATTATGATTAATCATAATTTATTATAATATTTATAACTTATCGATATTTATTCGATTAGATCGATTATTTACAAATAATCAATCAACTTAATTAACCGATACGCTATTTATTGAATAACTACGAATTATTCAAATTATAGATCACTTAACGATTAATTACTTGTATAACTACGAATTACTCGCAATTCCCGCATAATTATCGAATATTAAATTACTATCGAGACTTATACGATTCGCTAATCAATTAGTTACTAATATCTAATTATACGATACGAATAATTATTACAATATTAATCGAATAACTAGCGCTCGAATAATAATTCTAATTATCGAATCATTATTTGCACTATTAACTAATTATTAGATTATTAATGACATTTCTTAATTATTTCTAATCCTTATTTATTAATTAATTACCTAATTACTAATTACTAATTAATTATCCAATTATTAATTAATTAAATAATTAATAAATAATTAGATAATAATTAAATAATTAAATAATTAAATAAATTCGAATTTATAATTTAATAAAATAATTTAGAAATTAATAATACTATTTTCAGAATTCAAAATTAATTTTTAATTGATTTTTAGAATTAATAAATCTAATTTCTGTTTTTATAAAATAGAATTAAATAATAAAAATTCAGAAACAGAAATCAGAAAAACAGATTGGGGGTTTTTGGATCGAAACCGGGTTGCAACCGGGTCGTCTTCGACCCGATCTGGTCACGAAGAACACCGGCCACTGCCCAGAATCCGACGCCGGCGGAGATTTTCCGGCGAGACGAAAACGTCCGATTCCAGGCTCGTTCTTCTTCGTTTTCAACGCACAGCAACACAACGACGCTCCCCTTCTGTTCCTCCTTCGTCCTCGTCGACTACAACAGCCGGAAATCTGAGAAACGCGTCGGCGGCGGCGGAACTCCGGCGAGCTCAAAATGTACAACAACCTCGACAAAACCGGTGCCAATCGACTCACAAAACGACGATCTATATGCTCGTAATCATCAAAACATCAAACAACAACCAGAAAATCAAACCCGAGTTCGCGATTAAAAACCCGAAAATATAAACTTTCAGTTCGATCAATCAAACATCAAAAACACTTACATAATCGAAAACTACAGATCATAAGCTTCAAAACGAGTACTTACACTAACGATTTGGACTCCGGAATCACGATGAAAATCAGCTTTGATTCTGTTGCCCTGTTCTTCACCAAACCCTAACCCTAATTCCTTTTCTTTTTCTTTTTATTTTTTCCTGATTTTTAATTGTAATTAACTGATTTAATTAATAATAATTCAGGTATTTATATTTATGAAAATAATACCCCAAAGTAAAATTAAGGGTCTAATTACACTCCTATTAAAAATATTTGGCCCCAATTTTTATAATTTTTGGGTATTATTATTGAATTTTAAAATGTCCAATAAATATAAAATAAATACTAAAAATTCCCAAAAATTGTGAAAAATACAAAAATACAAAGAAAAATGATATATGATAATTTCATGATCATATAAAAATAAAAATATAATTTTTGTGGGGTTTTTGGTACCCGAAGGGATCCGGAAAAGTCGTTTTTCGCGAAAAAGATCAATTGGTAAAACGTCTAGGGATTCAGAATAGCGATATGGTATAGGGCATTTTTGGCAAAATAGGGCCAATGATTTTGTTTGAAATACGGCTTTTAAAACATAGTTTTGAGCTGTACAGGTTTTGATATAATATATATAACTGACGATAAAACGTTCAATAAATATCCAAAACACGTTTGGATCAAAACAGCCAACACATAACACATAGCAGCTAGGGTTTAACAACTTACACATTTAATCACATCATAATACACATAATTTATCATTATTATAATATAATACCAGCGTAATTCCTCGGTCGTTACAAATGATCTAGATGAGATTTAACCCTCCTATTTTAGGAGTGATATTATTGGTCTCTTGTGTGAGCTAGACCACGAAATGCGTGGCCACGCTCAAATGTTGATTTGATATGATAGTCTACTCATTGATCAAGGAAACTTGGATTAAACTATGATGAGGATGTAATATTACATGTCTCTAGTTTAATCTATAATATTTGGTTAAAGTGATTATATTACATTGTACATTATTCACAAAAGGTTTAATCGATCACCGATTCAATTATTATTACTTGGGTAGCAATGATGTATTACTAGATGTCGCTCATTGTTTACGATTTTAAATTAGATTTAAAATTCGTTGCCAACGTAATAATAACCTATAGGATCACACACTAAGAATGCTTGAAGGATTATTTAATTTAAATTGGATTTAAATTATATTATACTTATTCGAATTATTTATAATTAAGTATGACTTAATTAATTAGATAAATATTGATATTCGAATTTACTAATATTAATTATGAAATTTATTTGTTAAATAATTAAGTGAGACTTAATTATAATACAAATAGGAATTTCGAATGAATAATAACTACCAATTAGTTAAGAGTTATAATTCATTTTTCTACTCTCTATATATAATATCTCTTGTGTGGCTGATTTTGCAAGGAAGACTTATACTAAAACCCTAGCCACCAAGAGAGAAGATGGAGAGAGCAAGAAGAAACGGGTTTGTGCTAGTACACATCCAATGCTTGAGTTCAAGCATTAGTGTGGATACCGATAGAGCGTCGATCGCGAGAGCGGGATGCGTGGTGATTGAACAAGCTTTGGATCTCCATTAGTCAACCAATTGGTAAAGCTTCTTAAGGTAAACAATCTGATCTATGAATTAAATATATGTTTTTTGCATGGATCCTGTGGTGGGTTTCGAAAATTCTGTTTTATTTACGTTTTTAATTACTGTTTCCGTTGCGTTTATGTGCTCAAAACCCAAAAATGGCATCAAAGGTACTTGTGAAAAGTGTTTAATTCGTTTATGTTTTTACTGGTTTTATGATGATAACATGTATACAATTTTCCATGACTGTTATGTATGCGATTTTGTATATTTTACATGTTGTTATGTTTATATATGTGTATGTATATATATGTTTTGAGTATATGATATTCATGAGAGTTGTATAATCATATGATGATTATATAATCTGTATATGTACTAATATATACATGTTTTGTGTTTGTTCTTATTATAAGAATCGTATTTGATACGATTCTGAATCGGATGCAGCAGATTTGCTGAAATCTGTGTCTGGTGTCCGATTTTCGCGAACGAATATGCTATTTTATATGGAATTGAGCGTCTGAACGAAACTGATGGCTTATGCCATCAATGAGTCGTCTGTAAGGCGTTTGACACCATTTAGGCCCTATAATCTGCGATTTAATGTTATCAGATTTAATTTTGAATTTTCTGATTTTTTTCAATATTTGATTTTTATGATTTGATCATGATGGGTATGATATGTTAAGATCAGATTATGTGTTTTAACATGTTATTTTGTGTTAATTGAGCATGGTCGATGGTTATGGCTTATGACCTTAGGTTAATGGTTTTGGTTTTTCAAATACGTCTTGCATGTCGTTTAATCTTGTAATTATTAAATCTCGAATATAACTCGAGTTCTTCTTATAAGTTCATTAGATTAGTTTTCATATTTCATTCTTGTAATGTACATGAAGATTTGAAGATCAAGGGTAATCCCACACGGAGGCCATCCAAGGAAGCAATACAAGAAAGAAGACATGTAATAGTTAGCCTGTATTTATTTTCCACCTTAGATTGACCTAGATCTTTGTCATTAGTTTGATAAAGATCACATAGGATGAAGCCATAACCAACCACGTTTATTTATTACACTTTACATATATATGCGCATATGATGAATGTATGTGTAGAATAGTTTATAAAGATGCATGCTTAATTAGATTAAGGATGTATGTATTAGATACGACACCCATGCCATGCTTTCTAAATAGGATAAAATCTGTAACGATTCAAGATTTTAAAATGAACAAACGATTATGAGATTCTCGTGTTTATGAAACACAAAAATAAAAATACAAATTTTCTTTATTTCTGACATGGGGCGATTTTATCAAAAGCGAGTTCTTTGAACTTGTAAGGTTGTGGGTTTTAAGCGAGACCGTTGTGACTCCCTCACTACCTGAAAATCAAACCATTGACGAATATTGATTTGAAGTAATTTATTCAAGGAAAAATTGGGAATCTCTTTATGATGGGATCATGATCGTTTTAAAATTAACAAAACCCTAAAGTTAATATTAAGTTGATCGGATGCCTTCCAATAAATCTAATGCATTAACCCTAGATCGATAAGGAGTGGGTTCGCCAAAGCGAAGTACTCCCATCTATCATGGGAGATGTGTTGAAGTATATTGATACTTTTGACTATTGGGTTTGACTTAACTAAGTTACCATAATAGGATTGTGAACTTAGAGACATAGAGTTTGACAAGATTTCTTAGATAAATATGAACAAATGTTGTTCCACCAAGCTATCCAAGAGTTATATAGTTAATATAATTGACAAATGTTGTCTACCTAAATAATCGTGTTTTAGGAGAAAAGCCAAAGATGACCTAACGCATGGTGAAATATGGATCTTGGCTCACAAGAAAGGATATAGAAGATATTCTTTCCGAATTAATAGTTAGGGCTATTGATTTGATAAAAATAGTGGGAGATATATATTGTGTATATATATATATATATATATATGAATAATCACTTGAACATAATTTAATGATCATCTGTAGACTAAGTCATTTTATGCACTTTAATATTGTAGATATCAAATGACAAATAACACAAATAACTTCTCTATGTAATAGTCCTTGAGAAGGACAAGCTGACATGAAATAATTTCCTCGATTGACATGGGAACTTGAAGATTGTCCTCGGGTTCAACGATGTCACTCAAATCCCTGTATTTCTTCTAGCTGAGAATGAAACATGTGCAGAACAAAATGCTTACCAGAAGCATATTAATTATGCAACTGATGTTTCATGTCTCATGTTTGTAATTATGAGTGCTGAGCTTTAGAAGCAATATGAACATAATGATGCTTATGATATGATTGAGCACCTTCAAAGGATGTTTGAAGGATAGGCTCATCAGAAAGATTTGACAATAATAAATCACCATATTTTTGCATTAATGGGAGAATGATATCCGGTTGGACCACATGTTCTAAAGATGATAGGTATATGTACCTTGATATTTTGGGTTTCAAGAATAGTCTAGAGACTCGGCTTGATTTGATCAAACAATCTTTGAACAACTTCTATTCTTAGTTTGTTAAGAACAAAAGGAATGAGATAAACATAACATTCACTGAGTTATTAAGCATGTTTAGAACTGCTGAAAATAACACGGTAAAGGCATGAATTACGTCCATATTGATGATGTACACATGAAATGCAAATGGGAAAGGAAAGTGGACATGCAAGGTGAAGATTTGATCTTATTTGGTGCCAAACCAAAGTCCAATCCCAAAAGGCTTTTGAAGCCTAATAGTGGTGTTGCTAAAGGAGATGATTGTAATTTCTGTGGAAATAACTGGATGAATGGAAGTTAAATTGTCAAGCTTATTTGGAAGATCTAAAGAAGAAGACTAGCAATGGTCAAGCTTCAGGTATAGGGTTAGAATTGGAGCAAAAGTTGTTGCTCTAGTTGAAGGAACTCGATACCTAATTTTGCCCATAAGGCGAGATTAAGAACTTGATAAATTGTTATTACGTGCCTGCCTTTAGCGGATACATTAAGTCAATTTCTTGTCAGGACAAGAAAGGGTTTCATTTTAATTAAATAAATAATAGTTTTTTATTCTATTTCAATGATAAGACTTATAATGTTGCACAATTAGTTAACAATTTATATGTTCTAAGTTGACTCAAATCAAACATTACTTCTAGCATTGTCGTTAAGCCATATTAATGAGAAACGCATTTATGAGTTACATATAGATGAATACTTGGATAAGTTTGATTTTGAATCATACGTAAGATTCGAACTTTGTCTCATTGGCAAAATGACTAAAGCTTCTTTTACCTGATCAGGTGAAAGGGCCACCGAACGATTATGACTTATACATAATGATGTATGTGATCGAATGCGTATGATGGCAAGGGGGGCTTATACTACTTCATAACATGTACTGATGATTTCAGTAGATATAGATATGTGGTTCTTATGAAGAACACATCAGATTCTTTTGAAATGTTCAAATAATATAAGGCCGAAGTAGAAAAAAAACAAGAAAAAAGTATAAAAGTTTTACGATCAGATCGTAGAGGAGAATACTTTAGCCTCAATTTTAAGAGTTTCTTGAAGGAGTGTGATAGTGTATCATAACTTACTCCATCTAGAACACCTCAATGGAATAGAGATTCTGAGAGGAGAAATCGTACCTTGTTGGACATAGTGCGATCGATGATGAGTCAAGCGGATCTTCCATACAGTTTCTAGGGTTATGCTCTAGAAACGGCTGCATATATACTTAACCAAGTTCCGACTAAAGCGGTTCAAAATACTCCGTATGAGATATAGAGTGATGAATGTCATAGCATGTCATTTATGAAAATTTGGGGACGTGAAGCGTTTGTAAAACGTTTAGCCTCTGACAAGCTTGGACCAAAATTAGATATATGCTATTTTATGGGATATCCAAGTGAGACTAGGGTATTTTTTATAATCCTTCCGGGAACAAAGTGTTTGTTGCTCGGGCCACTGTATTTCTTGAGAGAGAACTACTTTCTAAGAAAATCAGTGGGCGGATAATACATCTCGATGAAGATCGAGAGCCACATGATAACATTGAACCAGAGTTTGAATAAGATCAGGATGTACATCAAAATGTTGAAAGTAATCCTGTTTAGGAAACACATGTTATTCGTAGATCTAGTAGGATTCACCATGAGTCTGGGAGAAATTATGGATTTCTTTTGACTCAAGATGGTGATGTGATGCTTACGGATAAGGATAAGCCTCACACCTACCAAGATGCTATGAACAGTCCAGACTCCGAGAGATGACTGAAGGCCAAGAAATCCGTGATGGAATCCACGTATCAAAATAAAGTATTGACTTTAGTTGATCTACTCGAAGGGGTAAAACCTATAGGGTGCAAATGGGTTTTCAAGAAGAAAACTGACATGGATGGTAAAGTACAGACCTATAAGGTACGACTAGTGGCAAAAGGTTTCAAACAAATTCATGATATAGACTATGATGAGACTTTTTCACTAGTTACTATGGTCAAGTCCATCAGGATTTTGTTAGCAATAGTTGCTTACTTTGACTATGAGATTTGGCAAATAGATGTCAAAACTGCTTTCTTATATGAGAGCCTTGAACATGATGTATATATGATACAACCTGAGGGTTTTGTCGATCCAAAGTTTGCTAACATAGTTTGTAAGTTGCTTCTATCTATTTATAGATTGAAGCAAGCCTCAAGGAGAATGACTATTCATTTTGATGAAACGATCAAAGAGTTTGGCTTTATTCAAAATGAAGATGAACCATGTGTTTGCAAAAAGGTTAGTGGGAGCCATGTGACATTCCTAGTATTATATGTAGATGACATATAACAAATAAGGAATGTCATACCTTCTCTACAGGCTGTTAAGACTTGGTTGAGAAATAGTTTCTCGGTGAAAGACTTATGTGATGCTACCTATATATTAGGGATTAAGATCTATAGAGATAGATCAAAAAGATTAATCGACCTAGTCAGAGTACATATATTGATAAAGTATTACATCATTTTATGATGCAAGAGACAAAGAAATGATATGTTTCGATGTCTTATGGGATAGTGATCTCAAAAGATAATTGCCCCCTAAATTATTAGATATAAGGGCCCTTTGAGAAAGTTCCAGATGCGTCAGCAATTGGATCTATATTGTGTACAATGATATGTATTTATCCTGATGTTTCATATTCTTTGAGCATAACGATCGGATACCAGTCTAATCCAGGTGAGGGTCACTTGATAGTTTTCAAGAATATTCTTAAGTACTTAAAGAGGACTAAAGATTTATTTTTGGTGTATGGAGAAGATAGGGAACTGGTTGTAAAGGATTACACTGATACTAGTTTCTGAACCTAATTTTTGGACAGACAAGGATGATTACGAGTTTATGTATGTTTTGTGTTTTGTCTAAATATAATTGATGTTAGCTTGAATAGTTCACAGCAAGAACAATGATGATTCTATGGAAGCTGAATATATTGATATTTTTTTGAAACAACCATGGAGACTGTTTAGGCATGTCCTTAGGCAATATTGCCTTATTAATGAGATTAATGATTAAGGAGATATAAATGTAAAGTGCATAGTAATGATAGTGTTACAGACCCGCTGACTAAGGCTTTGTCACAGCAGAAGTACGATGGTCATACTAGTTCCATGAGTATTAGATACATGGGTGATTGGCTCTAGTGCAAGTGGGAGATTGTTAGTGTTTGTGCCCTAGGGACAACACTATGATGTTTTAGTTTAATACATTAAGATTATTAATGTTTATGTTCTATCGATTATTCTCTTTATAATTTATTAATTCTTAATTTACTGCGATATAAATGTTAGATTAATAAATGTCCTTGGAATATGATATGCAATTCTATATCTCTAAGTACGTGACTTAGAAATGAGATTATGAGAATAGTATCAATATTCCTAAAGGTCCCTAGTCGAGTATATTATTAAGGGACAAAAATAATGCATTAAGAATGGTGTGTTTGTTGACTGATGATCACATCTCATTGATCATAGGTATAGTGATACTAAAGTAAAAAATACAGGCATATGTATATGTACATGGTGCTAGACAGACCCAATGTGAGATTTTACATGTCTGCTGTGTCATAAGTAATTCTCACAGTGATAATGATGTAATGGTCCTTATATCTGAAGTCATTATATTTCTATACGAGAATTAATATACATTGATTCCATTAAAAGTTATCCTTGACCGAGTAATGATAAAAGTGGACATTGGGTATATTATGAATCGTATGAGAAATATGAATGATCAAGATGGGATTTAACCCTCCTATTTTAGGAGTGATATTATTGGCCTCTTGTGTGAGATAAACTACGAAATGTGTGGCCACGCTCAAATGTTGATTTGATATGATAGTCTACTCATTGATCAAGGAAACTTGGATTAAACTATGATGAGGATGACATATTACATGCCTCTAGTTTAATCTATAATATTTGGTTAAAGGGATTATATTACATTATACATTATTCACAAAAGGTTTAATCGATCACCGATTCAATTATTATTATTTCGGTAGCAATAATGTATTACTAGATGTCGCTCATTGTTTACGATTTTAAATTAGATTTAAAATTCGTTGCCAACGTAATAATAACCTATAGGAATGCTTGAATGATTATTTAATTTAAATTGGATTTAAATTATATTATAGTTATTCAAATTATTTATAATATTAATTAAGTATGACTTAATTAATTGGATAAATATTGATATTCAAATTTACTAATATTAATTATGAAATTTATTTGTTAAATAATTAAGTGAGACTTAATTATAATACAAATAGGAATTTCGAATTAATAATAACTCCTAATTAGTTAAGAGTTATAATTCGTTTTTCTACTCTCTATATAATATCTCTTGTGTGGCTGATTTTGCAAGCAAGACTTTTACTAAAAACCCTAGCCACCAAGAGAGAAGATGGAGAGAGCAAGAAGAAACGGGTTTGTGTTAGTACACATCCAATGCTTGAGTTCAAGCATTCGTGTGGATACCGATAGAGCGTAGATCGCGAGAGAGGGATGCGTGGTGATTGAACAAGCTTTGGATCTCCATTAGTCAACCAATTGCTAAAGCTTCTTAAGGTAAACAATCTGATCTACGAATTAAATATATGTTTTTCACATGGATCCTGTGGCGGGTTTCGAAAAATCTATTTTTTTTTTATGTTTTTAATTACTGTTTCCGTTGCGTTTATGTGCTCGAAACCTAACAGTTAGCAGTTTGTGTGTATAGGAATTATGGCTTAGAGGTTGGAGGTCGTTTGATGATTGAGATTGTCGGTTTTGAAGGTTGAGCTAAATTTTTTTGGATTTTTAGGGTTTCTTGTGGTTCTGAGCCATCATGTATTTGCTTGCTTCTCCTTTCTCCTCTCCTTTTCTTGTCACCATCCTTCTTCTCATCTTCCTTTTTCTCTTCTTGATTCTTGGCCTTGATGCCAGTTGCTTTAGAAGATTGACTTGGATTTGAGCCAGAAGGCTTTTGTTTATCATCCTTCTACTCATCATCATCCTTGTCTTTTCTTAAATTGTATTGAGTATTTGGCAACATGGTGTCAGCATTTACAAGATATTTGTCTAAGATTTGTTTCATCTCCACATCCTCATGCTTCTTGTTCCTTTTGTACTTTAGATCAGACTATAAAGTCATGATCAGCCTCATATTTGATGTGACACAGTATTTAGGAACAACGAGATGTTTGGCTTGTTTGGTTGTTGGACACACATAGTCTACTCCTTTGTTTGGGTATAGATAGGCTTCAGGAAAAGCTGCAATATGTGCCTTTTTGAGCTCATGGAGAAGTTGAGTGTCTTCTGGAATAACTGGATTAACTCTATCAATCATTAAATCCAGTTCAGATGCTCTTAAAGTTTGAAGATTTGGAAGAGTCACCTGAAGACACCTGTCCACACCACCATTATTAATGTTCCCAACAATCCTTTTCTCCAAGAAGTCATCAATTTTCACAACCACTGCCCTGATGAAGTTAATGTTTTTGGCCAAAGCTTTCTTGTAGGTCACATATTTGTTTTCAAGAGACCTACTTAGTACTGCAAGAAGTTCACTGAATTCCTGATCTTGATTAGGTCCTTCTGCAGCCTTTAGAAGTCTTTCTTTTTTAACATCAACTTGAGAAGAACTTTGACCAACCTGAATAGGCTCTTTAGATTTTGCTTTAGCATCCTTAGATTGTTGAATCCTAGTCTCAATCTCTTCCTTAGTCTTGGTGATAGGCATGAGTAGGGGAGTTGGTAATTTTGGCCTTATTTGTTCAGGTAGAGAGGGCAATGATATGTTGAGCTTCCCCATGATGGGCCCCAAAGCAACAAAATTTTGCATTTGGAGATGCTTGAGAGAGTCCACTAGGGTCTAGATATCTGATTGTTGACTCTTGACTAGAGAAGTCAAGGTTTGAACTTGAGCATTGAGAGAGATATTGGAGGTCTGCAAGTTTGAGACTTGTTGTTGAAGAGATTGGATTTGAAGATTTGTAGAGGTTGAGACAGGATGATGTGAACTTGTAGAAGTTGAGGAGCCAAAAGTTGCTTCCACAACTTGTTTGATGCCATCCATAAGCAATGTAGAAGGCTCATATCTGGATTGGTGAAGCTGGTCCAACTTGATCTTTACATCATTTGAATTAGTGATTTGCTGTTGGACCACTTCATGAAGAGCAATGGAGGATTGTTTGAGATTTTTGACCTCTTTTTCAATGATAGTTAGATCCATCCTTTTCATTTGATCATCAAAGTGTTTGAACTTGGAAGTGATCTTGACTTGTGATGGTATAATCTCATCCATTTTCTCCTTTACAAGTTTCCTTATTTTGTCTTCATGACCAACCAATTTGAGTTCTAGTGCTTTTCCAAAGAGATGGAAAGCTTTGAGTTGAGCCTTGGAAACTTGACTAATTGCATCATAAACTTGACCAGGAGTCAGTGCTTTAGCATTGCTTCCCAAAATAGTCAGATAATCTTCCCCGAACTTAGCTAAAACGCCCTCCATTTCCAGATTGTAGTCCTTGTTCATCCAATCATCACAGTTGCCATCCTGTTCAGCCTCATTAACAATTTTGTCTTGTTGTTCTTGGACATCTGTTTTATAGGAGAGCATAGTGGCTTGATAGTCCTAGTTAGAAATATCTGATGTCAACAATTGTTGAGAAATTTGTGCAAGTCCTGCAAGCTGATCCACCCTGAAATCTTCAAGATTTGATTGAGGTGCATCTTCTTGTAGCCAGTTGGAGACAAGGTGTGGTTGTTGAGGTTGTGAGGTTGAGGGTTGTGGATTTGGATCATAACCACTTATGACAGAAGTCACAGTTTGACTCACAGTAGGTACTGTGGTTATGACAAGTTGTTATTCCACACTTGTTGTGGGAACCTCCAATTGAATTGGAGGGGATTTGACTGGGTTACTGTCATGTGCACCAGTCTCAAACCCTTGTGTGTCTTGCACCACACTGTCACTTGAATGTGCTATTCTTTCTTCCTCTATGACAGGATCATTGGCAATTATACTCCTAATATCTATTGCTAATGCAATTTCTGCTAGGGTTTTGAGGCGAGTTGTTCCTGGAACAGGAACCTCCAATTGAATTGGAGAGGATTTAGATAGCTCCCGCTCAGGAGTACTACCCTCAAACCTAACAGCCTGTGAGGGCTGATTTGCACATGAAGGTGCATTCGTGACATCCATGGGGTCTTCAGTAAAAACTGATGAACCCCCCATGGTTTTGATGGTGTCATCAAGGTCTACCCCAGCTAGTAGCCTCTCACCATCTGAATGTAGTGTCTAGGTGGTGAGCTAGGTTTCTTGAACCAAGTCACTTGATTGGGGCAATATTTGGGAATTTTATTCATGCATTTCAGTATTGGGAGAAGAAATATTAGAAATAGGATTTTGAGATTCAGAATTGAGTTTTGGCAGGTCCCCCTGAATAGATGAGGGAGCTTCAATGGATGTGCTCTCCTTGTGTGTGCCATCCTTATTGCTCCTACCATACACTTGAATTTGTTCAAGTGTTGGCTGTGCAGACTCCTTATAAGGTGCATTGGGGAGAATTCTCTTTTCAATAGAAAGACCCTGTTGAGAGGATGTCTCTAGAATCTGTTTATGCCCCATTTTACAACTGCATCCTTTTGGGAGGATGTAGAGGTGGATTAAGTAGTCAGCTCAGTTTTCTTAGTCTTCTTTGTCTATTTGACCAATGGTGACTCAGGTTCTATATGTTCCACACCACTCTCATTTATGATTGGTAAAGGTTCATGCTTTCTCATCTCTTTACTCACTTCACCCTTTTGGGAGGATGAAGTGGATGGCTTCCTAGATGCTATAGGTATATAAGGAAGGGCTTCAGCATTGGAAGGTCCTTGTTGGTTTTCCTGTGTTTGTACTTCCACAGGTTCAGGGACCATTGCTGTACTAGATTGAGCATTAGCCCTAATGTCAGGCATGGGGTAAGGGTAAGTCCTAAACCTCTCCATCATGAATGGAGTGATTTTGAGACTTACAGGTACCCTGTTCTTTGTAATAAGTGATCCAAATAGAATTTTGGACATTTGTCTACAATTTCCTATTTGTGATCTATCTACACCATTTATCAAAAGTATGTCATTCACTTTGTAGTTCAAGGCAGACATAATGAATCTAGGAAGAAGAATTTCCTTACCTCTTGACTCTAATGGCATTGTTAGCCTGGTGATCAACTCCTCCAGTATGTAGAGTCCTACATTGAGTTCTTTGTTGTGAGCCATTGAGTAGACCAACTTCTAGACAACACTATATATGTTGTCAAACCCTGACTTCCTACAAGTGAAGGCCCTTATCACTGAATCAAAAAGAAAGGACCATTCCCTCCTTAGATGCTTCTTGTTCATGCTAGTCGGGTTGATCTTTTCAGAGTAGTTAATGAAATCCATGAATTCTTAGAGTTCATCCTGAGTTGGAGCCTCCACCAACTTGTCAGTAGGTATTCCTAATGCCATATTAACATCATTTTCAAAGATCTCCACCTGTTGGCCCTTAATTGTGCAGTTTATTACAATTGATGGATCCTGGTTCTCATGCACAATTGTCCTTGTTGTTGTTGAGTTTCAAAAATCCCCTAACACATCCAAGTAAAGCACAAGATTAGCAGTAAGAGCCCCTACAAAGTAAGTCTCATACAAGAACTTGACAAAGTTTTGAAAGTTTCAGGAGGTTGATTTGCATCTAAGAATGCAAGGAAGTTAGTCTCCTTTCGGATGAAGGGTACAATATTGTTGGCTGCCATTGTTATGAGTATGAAGTTTAGTGGGTAAGAAAAATTAGTGAGAAAAAGCTTGCAACGAGAGAGAAATCAGTTTTGGATTGAAAAAGCTAGGTCACTTAGAGTTCTCGAAGGCGTAAGTATATGTATCGAGATGTCTGGGTATTTATAGTTAAAGCAAATGACTTGTCGAGAAGTCAAAAATAGACGTTTGGAGTATACTTATCGAGAAGTCAATTTGAAAATGAATTACATATCAAGAAGTCATTTCAATTTACTCTTTTAGAGAACTAAAAATTAACTTATCGAAATGTCAAATAAATACGCAGTTTGTCCAAAATGGACTGAATTGTTTCCAATTCTTATTTGAATAAATCAAACTAAAAATTAGAATAATTTTGTCAAAAGTATTTTACCAAAATAATTTATTGGATTAAATTATTTCAGTTCTGAGTTACTATAAGTCTAATAGTTATATTTGTAGAGAACTCTATGAATTAACACTATTAGAGAACTCTACAATGACTTATCGATAAGTCATAATAAAGCTTATCGAGAAGTCACTCAAGAAGTCAGAAAATTAACTTATCGATAACTCACTCGAGAAGTCTTAAAATGACTTGTCGATAAGTCAATTAGACTTATCAAGAACTCAGTTCTCTATATACTTTTGATCACTTGAGTCTGTCTTGTGTTTATTTTACATATTGAAGACGTAAATTAACATTTTGACAGTTTTCTTAGAATTGAAAAACTGCAAGCTGAATTTTTATTTTTGAAGAATAAATATGCAGAGATTTCTAAAATATTTATAATTCATATTTCAGTTAATTTCTAATAAAATCAAATTAATTTTGATTTACTGGAAATTAATCTGTTGCAAAACATTTAGCTGAGTTCTTTCCTTAGGATGAAGAATTTAGCATTCCAATTTCACCTACAAGTCTAGTGAAAGTTGCTTCATCCAAAGGTTTAGTAAAAATTTCAGCTAATTGTTTTTCTGTTCGAACAAAAATAAGCTCAATGGTACCATTTGCAGCATGTTCTCTAATAAAATGGTACCTTACATCAATGTGCTTTGTCCTAGAGTGATTAACTGGATTAGCCATAATAGATATAACACTGGTATTGTCACACATAATTGGAATTTTGTGTAACACTAGGCCATAGTCCATTAGCTGATTTCTAATCCAAAGTACTTGAGCACAGAAACTTCCAGCAGCTATGTATTCTGCTTCAGATATGGAAGTTGACACAGATTGTTGTTTCTTACTATACCAGGATACAAGTCTTTGTCCAAGAAACTGACAACTTCCACTAGTACTCTTTCTGTCCACCCTGCATCCAGTAAAATCTACATCTCTGTATCCAACAGCTTCAAAACTAGTTTTCTTAGGATACCATAATCCCAAGTTTGGAGTCCCTTTCAAATATCTGAAAATTCTCTTAACAGCCATCAAATGTGGTTCTTTTGGATTGGCTTGAAATCTTGCACATAGACATGTTGCAAACATGATGTCTGATCTACTTGCAGTTAAGTAAAGCAGTGATCCAATCATTCCTCTATAGCTTGAAATATCCACACTTTTGCCTTTTCTATCTTCATCCAATTTTGTTGCTGTAGACATAGGTGTAGAAGCAGGTGAGCAATCAACCATACCAAACTTTTTCAAAAAATCTTTGACATACTTAGTTTGGCTGATGAAGATCCCATCACTTCTTTGACTGACTTGAAGTCCAAGAAAGTAACTTAATTCTCCCATCATACTCATTTAATATTCACTCTACATAATCTTTGAGAATCTTTGGCAAAGCTTTTCATTTGTAGAACCAAAGATAATTTCATCCACATAGATATGAACTAGGATCATATCATCACCATGCTTTTTATAGACAAGAGTCTTGTCTATGGTACCTCTAGTAAAACCATGTTTAAGTAAGAATTTTGACAATGTATCATACCAAGCTCTAGGTGCCTGCTTAAGTCCATATAGAGCCTTGAGTAACTTGTACACAAAATTTGGAAATTCTGGATCTTCAAAGCCAGGTGGCTATTGCACATAAACTTCTTCTTCTAACTCACCATTTAGGAAGGAACTCTTAACATCCATTTGATACACTTTGAAATTTTAATGTGCAGCAAATGCTAGAAAAATCCTTATTGCATCAAATCTTACAAATGGAGCAAAAGTTTCATCATAATCAATTCCTTCTTCCCGTGAGTAGCCTTTTGTAACCAACCTTTCTTTGTTTTTGGTAACTATACTATTTTTATCCATTTTGTTTCTGAACACCCATTTTGTTCCAATCACACTTCTATTCTTTGGTGCACGAACTAGCTCCCAAATTTTGTTTCTTTCAAACTGATTAACTCCTCTTGCATGACAGATATCCAATCTAGATCCAATAGAGCTTCTTCAATTTTCTTGGGCTCTACTTGAGACAAAAAGCATGCATGTAGACACTCATTAGCAGTTGCACTTCTAGTCCTTACACCAGCATTTGGATCACCCGTTATTGCATTTGGATTGTGACTTCTATCCCATTTTCGGGTGTGAGTTTGTTGACTGGTGCCTTCATCATTTTCTTCATTATTGGTATGATTTGTAGATCCTTCTTCTCTTTCTTCCCTTGAGTTTATGCTATCAAAATCAGGTGTTTGAGATGAGCTTCCATTTCTATGATTTTCCTATTCAGTAGACTCTTCATTCATTATTTTTTGTGCATTGACTTCACCTTCTTCATCAGAATCATTGTTAATATTGAGATTTTCAAATACAAGGGCTTCAGCTTCATTATCATCAAGGCATTCCAAGCATGGACACTTATCATCATCAAAAGTCACATATGTGCTCTCCATGATTTTCTTTTGATCAATTACATAAACCTTGTAGGAAGTTCTCTCCAATGAATATCCCAGAAAAATTGCTTCAAAAACCTTTGAGTCAAATTTTCTCACATATTCAGAGTTATCTTTTAAAATGTTGTATTTCTGAATTTTGTCCCATTATCACTTCCTAATCTCTTCACACATTTTTGATCTTCAGCCTATTTTTTTATCTTCCTTATATGCTCAATTATGATGTGTGGAGTTTCATCTTTAGAGTGCATAAATTCTACCCAAGTATATCTTGAGAAATCATCCACCATCACAAGTGCATATTTGTTCCTTGAAATTGATAAGACATTTACTGGCCCAAACAAGTTCATGTGAATAAGTTGCAATGGTGCACTTATGGAATTAACAATTTTTGAAATATGACTTGATCTTTTCATTTTTCCTTTCTGACAGGCTTCACAGACTTCAATTCGAGCAAACTCTAATTTTGGCATGTCTCTCACCAACTCTTTCTTGACTAGAGTGTTGATTTCCTTGTAGTTTAGGTGCGAGAGTTTCTTATGCTATAACTTGCTTTGCTCAGTGTATGCCTTGATGTAGAAGCAATAAATTCCATCCTCATTTGTTAAGTCCAAGTCTGCAACAAACAAGATTCCTTTTCTTGCTCCTTTTAGAGCAACTTCATTGGTTTTCTTGCTGATGAAGATGCATTCTTTTTTGTCAAATAGAACTTTAAAACCTTTGTCTGCAAACTGGCTGACACTGAGAAGATTTACTTTAAGACCAGCTACCAATGCTACATCTCAATGACAACATTTCCTGAAACAATCTTGTCATATCCCATTGTGAATCCTTTGATGTTGTCTCCAAAGGTCACCATAAGGACAACCATCTCCTCAAATTATGATAGCAGGGCCTTATCACCTATCATATGCCTGGAGCATCCACTGTCTATGATCCATATGACCTTCTTCATTTTGCCCTGCACACAATGAGTTTTAAGTGTTTTTAGCAACCCAAGCAGTGTTGGGTACTTTCTTCTTGTTAACTGATTTAGCAGAAGTAGAGTTAGAAGTATCAGAAAGTATAGTTTTAATATATGTTTGTGCATTCTCCCTTGAAGCTGTAGATCCAATACTAACTTCTTTAAGATCTACTCTCAGCTTGTGGCAATTCTTCATTACTTTTAAATTACAGGGAATGTAGTCAAACTTATCACATAATGAATAGGGATCATTTGCCTTGGCTTCATTATACTTGTAGGCTCCCTCAACTGGCTTGCTAACCATCTTTTTACAAAGATAGGTTAGGTGATTTATAGAACCACACTTTTCACATTTCTTTCTTGGAGCAACTGCAACATAAACAAATTTATTGCTTTTGTTTATTCCATTTTTCCCATTTCTATTCTTCTTCTTCTTTCTTGCATCTTCAATTTTTATTTCCCTGACAGGTGTCTTGGAGTCTTGATTATCCTTGAGCTTCATTTTAACCTCAGTAACAAGAGAGCTTTCTTCACTTGTCTTTGTTGCATCTTCATCTGCTAGCTCCTGTTTGATTATTAACTCATTTTCACTGAAGTTAATTTCTCCAGCCTTGAACACAGGTGACTTTACTTTTCTCAGAATTACCGGGACATCTTCACTAGCAATGCTCTTGTATTTGTCATCTGCAACTTTCTTTTTTCTATTCAAGGCCTCATAATTAAATCCAATGGCTATGTTAACACATGGTTTGTTTTTCTCATGATATAATCCAATAAACTGAGATGCATTCTTGAAGGACTTCAGTTTAACTTCATTTTTCTCAAACTTCTCCCTTAACACTGCTTCAATCTCATTTGCACACTTGAGCTTATTTTCAAGTATGCATTTTCTTGTTTCACAGCTTCAAGCTCTACCATCAACAATTCAGCTTCTTGTTTCTCATTTTCAAGCTTCTCATTTATCTTTGTCAGCCTGCTAACTTCTTCATTTGCAGCAACCATACTTGTATGAATGTGAAACATTTCCGTGCTCATCTTTTCAATAGTTTCCTTATATTGATTCACATTAAAATCAATGGTGGTAAGAGTTGGTACCTGTGTTTTTGATGAGGATGACTCTCTTTGCTCCAAGGCCATTAGTGCATAATTTCTAACTTCCTCATCTTCATCATTATCAAAATCATTCCAACTCTTTCCCTCTGCAATATAAGCTTTGTTTGGTTGTTTTTTTAGAAGAGCTTCATACTTTGCTTCCAGTTCAAGATAAGCTTTGTCTTTCTTTTCTTTCTTGGGTTTCCTGCATTCTGTAGCAAAATGGCCTAACTTATCACAATTAAAACACCTTATCTTTGATCTGTCAACAGATCCAGTTTTATAACCATTTTTGCTATCAGATATGTACTTCCCTTTTCTTTTCCAGCTGCTGTATTTGTTGAATGATTGTCCTTTAACCTTGAAGAATCTTGGCTTCTTTACTCTAATGTTAGAGAACTTTCTTTCCAGGTAGGCCATTGATTGATCTAGCTCATCAAGTTCATCCAAGTTGTAGAACTCATCTTCTTCCAATTCCAGTATGACTTGTTCCTGTGAATCATTGTTTCTTTGCTCACTTGATGAGGCAACTGGAGTCTGAAATCTTGGCCCATCATTAGAGGTCTGGTTTTCACTAACAATAAGAGCACTTGAACCATCTACAACATGCCCTTGACCAACCCTTAATGATTTCCTTTGAATCATTTCCAGTTCATATGTTTTTAAGATTCCATATAAGACTTCCAAAGTTATTCTGCTCAAGTCTCTTCCTTCTCTAATTGTTGAGATTTTCTGTTCCAAATGATCAGGGAGAGTGAGCAAAAACTTCAAGTTCACTTCTTCAGCTTCATAATATTTATCATGCAGCTGCAAGTCATTTATCAGCTTGTTAAACCTTTCAAACACAGCAGTTATCCATGAAACCCTCATACTGTGAAATCAGAATCCTTCTTTGATTTGACCTAACTTCCTCAGTTCCTTCACACAGTATCTCTATCTTTTCCCAGATCTGCTTAGCAGTATCACATTTGACAATGTTGTTGTATATTACATTGTCAAGTGACTCTATTAAGATCAGCTGCAAGCCACTGGCTAGGGAAACTTTTTCTTTTTCAGGCTCACTGTATTCTGAAGGATCTTTAGGAGCATAATGAGCTGAGATGACCATATCTCCATCTGTAGTTTCCTCAACTCTAACCATAGGAGTGAAGGGCCCATTCTTGAGGATTTGAATGTATAGTGGATAGGCCATCCTGACAAATAGTAACATTTTCTTCTTCCATAGAGTGTAGTTAGTTTTATCAAAAGTAGGGATTTTGATGCTACTGATTTTCTGTGTATTCATTCTTCCAAGATCTTGAATCTGTTTACTTTCAGATTTTGCTTTGATACCATTTTTTAGGTAATGAATAACACACAGGGGGGGTGAATGTGTTTTTATGTTTTTATGCTTTTCTTGATTTATAAATGGTGATGAAAAAGCAAATTAAATCTTGTAGTGAAGTGTGTTAAAACTGAAGTTTAAACATAAAATAATTATAACACAGATCTTTCAAAACTCACTTAATTTTATATTAAAATTAAGAATGTCTTCCTATAAAATTTCTAGTGTCTTTGTTAATAAAGAGCTTAACTTCTTCCTTGAGAGAATACAAGATTTTTCTGATCTCAATTGTTACTTCTAACAAAGCATCCAGTGTTTACTTTATAGAATAGTAAACATTGGTTATTACACAACATGCAACAGCATGTACTAAACCCTATTTTTGGATAATCAAATCTTTCTATTTCTGGCTTAGTGTATCTTTGCTAATCTTGCACGCCTGTGACTTTACTTTGCCAGTTAATCTTGGCCCTTCATCTTGTACTCTTCAAGCTGCTTTTGTAGACTTGCCTATCCAACTGATTAGATTGTTTGTTGCTTGATAATCTTGAATATTGAACTGGTCTGCAATTTGTACTTTCAGATTTACCTCGAGATCTTCAGTTAGGCATATAGAGAACTTGACATCTCGATAAGTATATTGGCTTATCGAGATCTCTAATCACTCTATAGTTGTTTTGACTTGTAGAGGTCTCTGAGTTATCTATAAGATAATTTAGCTTGTCGAGATCTCTTATCTTCATGTCTTCACTTTGACTTAGCGACATCTCTGGGTTCTCTAGTGGCAAATAGACTTATAGATATCTCAGAGATCTGTAGTAGTATTTTGACTTGTCGATATCTCTAGAGTTCTCTAGTGAAGAAATGACTTGTCGATATCTCCAATCTTCATGTCTTCAATATGGCTTGTCGATATCTCTGAGTTCTCTAGTAGCTTTCCTGACTTCTCGATAAGTCATTCTGGAGTTCTCGAATGACTTCTCTATAATACTTAATCTGTGACTTGTAGAGAACTTGACTTAGTATAGTTTTACCAAAACAGATTTATTCAACTCCAAACTTCTTCATAATTCTTCTGAGGCATGATCTTCTTGATCTTCTTCCAGATAGAATTCTTAGGCTTGATACTGTTTACAGAAAAAGACTTTAGTCTACCCTTGAACATTTTTACAGAATTAAGAATTACAATACATAATGCAAACATAGATTATCATACAACTTACTTAGGGTTGTCAATCTGAATTAGTCTTGTTAATGTACAGGCATGTCTTGCACAACATTCCCAGTTTGTCCTGAATGGAATGTATTTTTACAATTTTTATTTGAATAAATCAAAATAAAATTAGAATGATTTTATGTCAAAAGTATTTTACTAAAATAATTTATTAAATTAAATTATTCCAGTTCTAAGTTATCGAGAAGTCTAAAAATAGATACTTGTAGAGAACTCTATGAATTAACATATGTCGAGTTCTCTACAAGACTTATCGAGAAGTCAGAATGAGGCTTCTCGAGAAGTACTTCGAGAAGTCTGGAAAAAGTCTTATCGAGAACTCTGTCGAGAAGTCTTAAAATGACTTATCGAGAAGTCAACTAGACTTATCGAGAACTCAGTTCTCTATATACTTTTGTTCTTTTTATTCTATTTTATATTAACTTCACATAATAAAAATGTAAATTAGCATTTAGACAATTTTTCTTAGAATTTGAAAAATCCCAAGTTGAATTTTGAATTTTGAAAAATAAATATATAGAGAAATCAATAAATATAGTTACACTTATACAAATACTCCTTATACACTCTGCTCAATAAATCTTTAAAGGCGACTGGTGCATTTGCTAATCCAAATAACATCACCAGACACCCGTAATGTCCATATCTCATGCTAAACGCATTCTTTGGTATGACCCCGGGCTTAATTTTTAACTAATGGTAGCCTGATCTTAGGTCAACCTTCGAGAACCAACATGCTCCTCTAATTGGGTCACATAAGTAATCAATTCTATGCAGGGGTTAATTATTCCTAATTGTCAACTTATTAAACTTCCGATAATCAGTACATAACTTCATACAACCATCCTTCTTTTCTATAAATAATACCGATGCACCCACGGAATACACCTTGCCTGATCACTCCTTTATTCAATAATTCTTAAAGTTACTTAGTTAATTACTTGATTCCTATTGGGGCCATATGATACGAAGCTTTTGACACTGATTCGGCTCCGATACTAAACCAATGAGAAACTCTATCTCATGATCTGGGGTAATCCCGGTAATTCATCTAGAAAGACTTCCGGGGAATTCATTCACTATCTAAATTTCTTCCATCTTAGGTGCTTCCTTCTTAATATCCACTACATGTGCCAGATATAACTTACCTTCTTGCCTCAATAGCTCCTTTGCTCGCATGATTGAAAGAGATTTCTTATCTTACTTCTTTCCTTGGGTACTCATCCTAATATTAGCTTCCATAAACATTACAATTTGCTTCCTCTGGCAATCAATCATTGTCCTATGACAAAACACCCAATCCATTCTTGAGATTATATCAATCTTTTTTAACTTGAAAGGAAATAAGTCAGTCGTAAAAGAATTTTCTAGGATTTCTATAGGGTATTTAGGACAGGACTGATTTACTGGTACGTTATCTTGATTAACCACTTCCTTGGTTAAGGGTTCTCTTAATTATTCCCACCTTAGATCCATTCTACCCACATGTAAATAACTTAGACACTTTAGAGTCAATCAATACTTTAATAGGTATGAATTTAAGGAAAAGTGTACCTGCTACCACATCAAGATCTTGAGCAGTTAACCTCTTAACCATCTTAAAGTTTTAGCCTTGGGTGTACTAGATGTTGGGCCTTTTGATGCACTACCTCCCATACTATCTTGGGAAATACTTCTACAGTTCTTGGCGATAGGTCCTACCTTGCCACAATTATAAGAGGAGACTCTTGGATTTTCCGCTTTACACTCTGACGCATAGCGTCCTCTCTGTCCACACCTGAAACATTTAGTGTTTGATTTGCACACTCCATCATGCTTTTTACCACATTGCTTACACTCTGATATAGGCGACCTGATCAACTGGACTTGGTTAGAGCTGACTGAGGGGTTACTAGGCCTGTTTGAAGAAAAACTTTGTCTTCTAAATCCTTTATCCCTATTTCTTCCAAACTTTTTCTGAAACTTCTGACTAGATCCCTCCGGATCTTGTTTTTCTTCGACATCATCTATTTTCCTCTTCTTATCCTCTTTTTCTCTAGCAGATAACTTTTAATCACTCTCTATTACCATAAATTCCTGAACTACCGAGGTGTAGGTCTTTAATTGTAGAATTACAACTCCACTCCAGATTTCTGGTTTTAATCCATGTTGAAATCTCCTTGCTTTCTGAGCTTCAGAGTGTGCATAGTCTGGCACAAATCTAGCTAACTCTATAAACTTAGCCTCATACTCGGCTACACTTCTTTCGCCTTGCTTCAATTCTAAGAACTCAATCTCCATTTGATTTTGTATACAGTCAGGGAAATATTTTTTTTAAAAAAATTCAGTAAACCTAGCCCATGGAACATGACGATCTCCTTCTAATGCCCTGGTAGACTACCACCAGTATTTTGCTTCATTTTTTAAGAAATAGCTTGCATAATCGATCTTAAAGTCATCACTCACTTGGACAAGATTGAATGCCTTCTCCATTTCATTTAACCATGCTCCAGCAGCTACTGGATCAGTCTCACCCTTAAACTCAGGAGGTTTAACAATCTGGAAAGATTTAAAATTAACAGTCTAGTTTACTCTTTGATGTTGCTACTGAATCTGTTGGATTAACTGTTGTTGTTGTTGTTGCTACTGAATCTGTTGAATTAACTGCTGTTGTTGTTGTTGCTACCGGCGCAACAAATCCAGAATTTCATTTATAGCTGGACCTTCAGCAAAACTACTACCATTTTCTTTAGACCGGGTAGCTTTATTGGGTGGCATTTTCTTGAAATATAGCAATGAATTTATTTAAAAACATAATAAGAATATATGACAGAAATATCATCGTCTAAACGATGCACCTATATTAGGAAAATGCTGCCCAAATAAAATACCCATGTCTTTATCATCAGGGTTATAAAAGATATCTAAATTAACGACACTAGCAACAATAGCAATAATAACAACAGTAAAATCAACAACAGTACAGAAAAACTGAGATATAAAGACATTAAACACCGTAACATGGCTCCTCAATACAACAACAACTGATTAATCTCCCACCACTACTTAAAATTATAATAGCTAAGCTAATCCGATACACAACAAACTTGGGATGGCTATGTTTGCCACCAGCTATATAGGGCAAACTAGTAAGCCACAAACTTAAGGAATTCTAGGCTCTACTGGGAACTCTAGTCCGAGTTTCAACCAACAATTCTTCTAAATGTGATTTCCTATCACCTGCAAGTGACTTGTCATCCGTTGAATTAACCGTCCTAGAGCTGCATCCTTCACCATTGGATTCTGAATCCTCTCTGCTATCTTCATTTCTGAAATAGCAAACTGAATATAGAGCCTTTATTCCTCCCCACAGTCAACTTTTATTTACCTTCAATAACCAGGACTATCTAACTGCGGAGGTTACTGAAGAGATTCATTGACATGAAATAACAAATGGAATCTCGAAATCAAGGAATCAATTATAGAGGAAGGAAAGATGAAGAAGATATAAATATGGCTGAGAGCAACCATACAAGTACATAAGATGGCCAGTCTTAGTACCATACGGGTTACAACACATAATTCGGTGGCGTCCCACCGTACCTTTTGTCACATAGACAAATAGTCAAATCATATGCATTGTCTGCCCCAATCATCCGATAGAATTACTGAGGTAAGAAATAATATTCAAATAAAAATTTATAGGTGAGGAGGGGAATCTGGGTCATGATGAATCAACACAACCTTGACTTTCTTACTTCGAGTTTTGATTTTCTTACAGGAAAATAAGCAACTTGTGGGATAGTAAACAATTGCTATGGAAATAAAATGCGTCTAAAGAAATGCGTGTAAGGGTTCAAGATATAAACAACAGCACTGATCTGCATATACTACGAGACTTGATTGTCATAGTAGTCGCTGACTACTATTATTCCATCTGAACTGACCGAGGTCGCACACTCGATCCAGTAACATTACTTGACATAGAAGATGCGATATTTAGGAATAACATTGATGTCTCTTCAGTTGACACATCAAGGGTCCGCTCAGAAGCTGAAATCTCGCAATCAGACTCGCTTTCTCGAGAGGAAAAACTAGAAACCTCTATCGGACATTGTCAAAAAAACAAATATATGAGGGAGACACACTAAAAGTTAGGACAGTTCCAGCCAATCTAATTCGACTCTAGGGTTACGCTTTCGAAACCCTCGACCAAACTTTTAGACTCGCTCCTCTATATGAGTTGCTGACTTATACCTTTATATAAACTTTCCTACACTCTTTCGACTCTACTCCTAACCTAGATCAGGGACTTAAATTTATAGCCCTGATACCAACTAACGGCCTCAACCCCGAGGTCAGGAGTTCACGTCACGCACAATAATAATAACAAACACAATATAATCCTATTCAATATTAATACATGAACACGACCCCTTTACCAAGATCTTTACCAGGTTTAAGTATGACTTAGGTTACATAACTATTACAAAACCAACTTATTACAAACAATCCTGTCACAGTAAACTTAATACAACAACTCAATAGACCATCTTTGGTTTGACACAACTACCTCAGAGGAGCCTGGTACGGAAAGAACTGGAACTCTGCCCTGACTACGACGGAAGAGTCTCATAGGCATCTGCAATACATATACAAAACATTCTGTAAGGGTGAGCAATCAATTGCTCGGAGGTACCACTATATAAATAAGAAGTAAAACAGTTTATAAAGAACAGTTATAGGAACAGAAATCATAACTCGTTACAAAAATAAGTAAAACAGGTATAAACTGGATATCAACAACTAGCATGCTCTGTAAAACGTATCATCAGTTGTGTGCTGTGTGAATACCAGGGTCCAATTTTAGCATGCTATTTTCATTTCTAAATCCACTATTCTGTTACGGAAACCACAAAGTTATCTGTTCCGTTACGGGAACCTCAAAACCAAAATCATATATATATATATTGGATGAATCCTAGGGACAATTGATCAGTCTATCCCAGCACAAACCCGTTCCAGAATTCAAAGACTAGCTAGGTCTCTGTAACGCAGGACTAAACGGTTCAATTAGAGCGCACAACCGACTTAGCCTCTTATCCAAACCCGCTGGTCGTTACGGGCCTTTTACAATATCTGATCCGTTTATCCAATTTCCAAAATCACTTCTACCTATCTCTTGTTAAACAATGTATCACAACACACTTTCCAAAATCTTTCCAATTTTATTCAAAATTTAGAGATAGGCATTTTCAGAAGTTACTTTTCGCCAAAACATAATTTAAAGGATTATTTTTCAAACACAGGGGATACATAACTTAAAACTTTCTGTTCCACTACGCAAATTAAATCAATAGTTATTTATATATACTGAACCATAAAAGAATGGTCAGGGGTACTTGTCTTGCAGAGCTTTACCACTATTACTGGCTGACTTTGGATCGACTTGGACGCTCGGCTTTATCGTCTAGCTAATAGACTATCCTGGATCCGACTTCAAGACTCAGGTCCTTCGATTGGGACCTTGCTGAGCTTGTCGACTGATCACTAGGATATCTTTAGTCCGATGTCAACTCTCGGGTCTTTCGACTAGAACCTATAGAGTCAAAATACCCTATGTTAGATGACCAACTATGCTTGACATATCCTCGCTAACAGTTTTACCCGCATGTTATCAAATTCTGACTCGTACTTATATGCATTACTATAGTACACGTAACAATCAGGATTCACGGAGTCAAAACTCGGTTCGATAACCATTTTCAGAAAATACGTATAACCAACATTTCAAAAATAGGGTTGTCAAAGTTTTTTCTACATCCATATGATCTACTAAAGTGAAAGTAGATCTGTCAACTATTACACAAAATATTTGATCATGACACATAAGTAGATCTCGCAAAATATTTATAATTATACAAGTATATAAGTTTGACTGACATTCCCGATATTTTACAGGATTCATTCCCAATATTTTTAGAATTAATATCCTGAACATCGGGCATCGTCTCCTTTGTTTATTGGACCTCCCGTCGAAACATAATCGAAGCATTAATTCCCAACAACACAATTCAAATTCATAAATAATTTCGAGACTAAATATTTAACTACTATTTTCACTTCGAAATTATAAAATAAAATTTATAAACTTGTTATTAGGCTCACGAATCATCATCGCCATTTATCTGTCAGCTCAACGAGTTCATTGCTGACGGTGACATGATTCCGATGGTGCCTGTACGGGTTTCCTGTCGGAATTTCGCCAATAATTTTCATACTTAAACAACTCAATTGATTAATATTTCGTAATATCACAGAAACAATCATTGAACTTAAATCGAAATCACAAAACAATCTGCCAAATTTGCAATCACAGCAACACATGTAAATATCATGCCTCAACACGCGCCACCACCTTGCTGGAAAACGGTGAGGGCCAGCGATGGGCATAACAACAACACAAACAGGGATACACATACGTATACACATATATCCATGACTGAGCAGGAAGAATCAATCAAAAGAAATCGTATCAGAAGCACAACAACGAGAGGTGACGACAATCGTCGCCGGAAAATACAGAAACGAAGTGGCAACGGAGGGAAGAATACAAGGAGCTCGAGAAAAACAGGGAGGAGGAAGAGAATTGAGAGATTCGAGAGGGAGAACAGGAGTAAGAGAGATCGAAGAGATGGATGGGAGGAGAAATGAATACTGTTGTTTTTGCTCCTATTTTGTAATATATATATATTTTTATTTTAAGAAATCAGCACATGACACATCTCTGTTGATTAGCCACAAACCTGACACGTGTCATTTTCCCCTTCTGACAATCTCGTTTTGCCCCGTGTTTTACATTTTAAATGAACGATTTATGGTTAAATAAAACTCTATAAATTACCTAATGTACTTTAAAATTCTTGGAATAATAAAAAAAACTAATAAAATAAAATTTTTGTAATTTTTAAACCATTTTTGAATCGCAACTCATACCCACGTTTAATGATTTAACGAACAAACGTGCGGGTGAATTTAATCCTAAAAATTCCCAAAATAATTATAAAATTCTCAAAATATTAAAAACTTAATAAAATAAGAGTTTCATAATTTTTGAAGCATCCTGGAATTATATATTGAATTTACACATAAATGGAATCAGAAAATCATTTAGGGATAATTAATCCATGAAATATTGATTTCTAAATTTTATTCCTATGATCGAGTGTCCAACTTTCTATACTTTAGGAGTGAATGGGCTAAGCCAGAGTCTTCTTGACTTGCGGGACTGGTTAAATGAATTCCTCTTATCTTACTAGATCTTAACTGATAACTAAAGATTTTATTTATTTAATAAAGCAGCCACCTCTTTCTGGTGTGCAGAGCTAGATAAAAGGCTTCTTAAGACATCGCTTTCATACTCCACTCTCTAGTTCACTTATTGATCCTTCCGCATCATAAAAATAATTTTAAAGACAATCCAATATTTATGTAAATAAATCTTCAATAAAATCACTTTTAAAAGTGAAAACAAAGCAATGCTGCTCAACTATTAATTATACAAATAATTCTCGTACACCAATAACCACACATAATTAATAACAAGACAATACCCAGCTAATAGAACCAACACATATTTTATTTATTTAATTATTCTATAATTATATTTTAAATAATACAAAAAATACACGAGTCGTTATATCAATTTTGGTTGTGGACGAGGAATCTTTTGGGTCATAGTCCTTTTCGTCGTTGACGCGGTGATACAATTGGTCGATCTGTCTTTGAAGCTCCTTTTTGGAGTTCCTCCTTGGGTCGGACGAGGATTTTTGTTGTTCTCGGATAGGGCTATCATGAATTGTTATGTGTGATCGTCTTCTTTCGGGGGGTTTTGGATCCCGTGCCTTTCAGTCTCTTTTTTCTTTCCGACAAGGTGGGGGATGATCTCGCTTGCCATGACCTTCAGGTGGGGCTTGAGAGATTACAGTTCAGGGGTTTGGAAAGTCCTCTGGATGTGTCTTGAAGTGGTCCCATGTTTTCTTTCTGTGATGAGGGCCACTGTGGCGGCGATGGTCTTCTTGGCGTGAATCGCCAAGATAGGAGAATACCGGCTACCTTGGGGACCCGTCTTAGGAGTTCTCATCTGAATCATGTGACAGGATGAGGTCCATGTTAGCGTTTGTGTTGAGGATCTGGCTTGGGGTGTGACTGAGAGGGGCTGGGTCCTAATTATTGCGTGCATCATGGTTTGTTTAGAAGCCCACGAGAGCCGGTAGCTGAGGTTGGGTTAGTGTCTGTTGCTATTGCACGGTCAATATCTAAGAGACCGTTGAGCCAAGAGTGGGGGTAAGGTCGGTGCCTGGATGGGTATGGGAATCAGTTGTTCTTTTACGCGCAAGCTCCCTCTCTCAGGCTGCAGTCTGCTGATCGAGTTTCTTCCTTTGGTCTTCGACTTCGGTTTTGCTGACCGGGAAGGGGGCAGAGGTTGATAAATTGCCACGATGCTTCAATTCATCCTCGTATGCTGATTGGATGTTAATTGAGATGTTGACCAGTTAAATACTCATCAACAAAGAGGTGGTTTTAGTTTAAGACCGGATGTTGGGTGGAAGAGCTTTGGAGGCCCCTCCTTCCAGCACCAAATAACATGCCTCTAAATCTCCGTAGGCTTTCCTTTCTTCTGAGTTAGGCCGAGTTCGAGGGAAGAGGTATCTGAAATGGAATGTCCTGTGGAGATGAGATATTCGGGGACACTTCCGATATAAGAGTAAGTATTCTGGACAAGTTTCAGAGAGAGAAAGCTAGAAAGAAGGTAGAGCTTATTTATGTAGAAAAAAATATGTTTTTTCCTCTTTCTTCCTTGAATATTTATAAGGGATAAGAGCATGTGGGCATCACGTGTGCTTGGGGGAGTGTGTAGGAGATGTCCTGTTTATTGTCGTGGGCAGTGGTGATGTGATGTGGGGGATGTTGACGGTTGGCGGCGTGTTAGAGTGACCTACGTGGTGTCAGTTGCCCATATGGGATGTTTTCAGGGTTTGTAGGGTGGTGTTCTATATTTACGAGCGTGAGTGTCTTTGAAGGGAGGTTACATTGGTCTTATTTTTTGAGCTTTATAGAAGGTCTAGGCCTGGCCGTTGGGCGGGGTCTATCACATAAATTGGAGGAGAACACAGGTGACATATTGGGGTGAGGTGAGGCAGAAAGAGTTAACTAAAAATAGTAAACGATTGTCAAACTCATCCAAAGCTAGTCTCAAATAAGAGGCCCCTCCTATTGGTTTTTTGAAATTGAATATTGAGGTATCTATGTTTGTACGAGCTCAATCTTTCTTCCTGGTTTTGGTTGTTCGAGATGATAAAGTTGAGTTTATCAAGGAACATACAATGTATAAGGAGGGAATAGTTTCTTGTTTGAAGCCGAGGCTATTGGGGTTCAGGAAGAGTCGTCTTGGATTGCTTCAGAGTTTTATCACCATGTGATTGTCGAAATTGACTCTGTATTGACGACTAATGCATTGCACATGAATGTGGAGTATTACCTTGACGTAGGATACATTTTCGAACATTATCGTGAGATGCAAGTCGACTGGTGATGAGTCGATTAATTTTGTTAGAAAGCAAGCCAACAAACTAGCTCATGAAATGGCTAGATTTTCATGTTTGCTAATGGCTACAATAATTTCTTATGTCTTCTAAGTTTATTGTTGGAGACCCTTATGTATGACTCTCTATGAAGTTAATGAGAATTTCCTTTAGGTTCAAAGAAAAAAGTAAGCCTTCTATTAATAAAAGTTTTCCAACAAATTAGCTTTAATTTTATGACAAACGGTAAACGAAAATATTATGAGTATACAATTAGTTCTCAAAATAATTATAAAATGTTAAGTGTCGTACTTTTAGATTCAGTTTGGTGTAAAATTAAACGAGGTGCCTCTCCCGGCTCGTTAAAACCGCTATATGAGTCAGCTCGACTCGATTCGTGAAATAAACGAGCCGAGTTCTGAAAGGGGTTTAGGCTCAATCAGCTAAACGGGACGGTTCAGCTTGATTTAATTAAATTTGATTCGAATTACATCCGGCTTGAAACTCAGCTCGCCTGGACCGATTATTATAATATTACAAATTTTCAGAAATTATTATTATTATTATTATTTGAATATTTAATTTGATTTTTCTAGTATTGGAGAAATAAAATTATGGATATATTGTTCCTATATAATTTATTCTCGTTCTTGAAAGGACCAATATGCTAATTGTTAGTGCGGTATCGACGCTTGTTAATTTTATGAAAATATTTACCTAGTTTTACTATTTTCAAGATTTTATTAAAAGTCGATGGTTTTATCAAAATCGGTAAATTGAGTTTATTTTAATATTCTAGGGATCGAGTGAATATTTTATTCGTGTCAATATGTTATATGTGGTCTCGTATGGACCAGATTATTTTTCGGATACTTGTTATGTGTTTAAATAATATTTATATGAAATTATACGTTATTTGGACTCATCTCTAATAACGTTTGTTACGTGTTTCGTCTTGTTTTGAGTGAGTCAGTGCATTTCATAATTATTTCGGGCTTATTATAAATTTAGAAAATATTTTGATTTCTAAATAATAATTAGACAGGGCCCATACCGGTACATTAAAACCCACAAAATTTGTATTATAATTTTTATAAAATCATGGAACTTTTAAATATCTTATGTTATTGCGTTTTCGAAAAGTTCAAATTTTTTTGGGAATTTTGACATAATTTTTATATTTATTTGAGAATAAATTATTCCTTGTTAATAATTAATAGTTAGCCCGTCATTTTTTATAAAATGATATAATTAGGCTCAAAAAATTTTAGGGGTATTTTTGTGTAAATATAAATTATTGAAAGTTTTTTTTTATTATTCATAATCTTACGAAAGTCAAAAAATATATTAAGAAAAATAGAAAAATTCTCTAAATTGTGTTCTTGAGTTCATGAAGATCAAATCCAAGTTTGGAGATGATTGGGATCTCATAAGTTGAAGTGTTAGTAACCGAAATGCTCAGAATTCAATCACCTCTTCGATTTCACCATCAATATCAGTAAAGGATCGGAATTCTTGTTTCTAGAACTATAACCTAAAAGAGCTTGGTTAGTCATAGACGTTATATGATAGTTGTTAAACAATAATTGGTGGTTGTTTATTGTTAAAGAAGTTATAGTATATTGATATTTCATAGTGACGACCAAATTATATGACCCCAGATTTGGGAGCGTTACATGTATAATTATAGTTTATTTAATAATTTATAAATAAAATTAATTAATTATATAAATTAATCAACCAATTAATTAAATCAATAAATAAATAATTAGAATAAATAACAAATAATTAAATTAAATTAGGAGTTTTAAAAATAATAAAGAAAATAATTTTAACATATAACAGAGTTATCTCGTTACCTTCCTATCAATAAAGATTATCTTACTGTGAAGTAGTCGTGTTATGAGGAGGAAGCAGCATGTCAGGTCACACAACACTATAGAAGGGGGTTGAATATAGTGTTTATACAATCAAATCGATTTATCAACACAAGTATGTAACAGTAATCAAGTATATTCAATATAATAAACTCTGTTACAATAGAACAGTTGTTCTTTCTCAGTGATGAACAATATCACTAAGAGCTGCTAGGTTAAAATGTATAATCTTTCTCGTGAATGATAACACATATAGTGTAAACCCTAAGCTGTGTTTATATAGTACAAAGTTACAAGATATCTTCTATTTGATATGGAATATAATTATGTCTCCTAAAATATATCAATCAGATATTATCTTATACAAGTCTTCTAGTCCTCTAACTCTTCTTGCATATCTTCCTTTGTTTTAGTCCAGATCATCTTCTGTAAATCAGCCGCATTACTTATCTGAAATCTTCCCGCACTTAAGTCCTGATATAAATCCCGACGGCCTTAAGTTCTGATATTAAGTTCTGACTTCAGTAAGTTTTAATTTCCAGTAAGTCCTGAAAAGTCCTGGTTTAAGTTCAGAAACTAAACACAACAGTTTAGACATGACATCACAAATATATCTAACAATCTCCCCCAACTTGTAAATTATGAAAAATATACAAGTTAATAGATTTGATGATGTCAAAAACATTTAAGTACAAATGCAATTAGAGTTTATTTAGAAAACTAACTACAACTTACAGTACATGTCGCTTTACCAATATCACTAGAATAGATGTTCAGTTCTTTGACCTGAATATCGCTCAACCAACTGTGCTTTGACCTGCATCAGTTCTTCATCTATACTGTCACCAATTTGATAAATTGTTGTTCTGAGCGTTGGAATAGATGTTCTTTCCAGACTATCTCCAAGTCTGATAACTCTAGGATGTGAAGAGTCTTCATTGTAACATAAGCATTTTCCCTTCAGAATAACTTCCACTTTAGCAGAGTTCTTCCTCATTGGAATTTCTCTTCCATCATCTTTAGTAATCATTGGAATGTATTGAGAAGCCTTTGTACCAGAGATTCTGAGAATATCTCTTATAGCCTTCAAAATATATTCTGACCATCTTCTTGTAACATCATATTTTACTTCCAGAAGATAGTGAATATGTTGAAGCTCTTTGACAGACTTCTTTAGTACATCAATATCAGCTAGTCTGTAAGTTCTTCCATCATTGAGAAATAAAATCAATTTCTCTTTTAGATCATCTTGATCATGAGCATCCATCACAATTTGAGCAGAAAGCACTTTGTCAAGGTGCTTTTGTTTGATTTGTTCATATGGTTTGTCTGTCAACATGAAAGGATCTCTAAGAGTAACTTCTACTCCTGTGTGTAACTTTTCTTTATTAGAACCCAATCCAGCTCTATCTCTAGCTTGCTTGGCTCTTAACCCAAATATTGCAAGTTGATTAATCATTAGATTGGACTTTGGTTCCACCTGAGTAGCTTCTTCCATAACAGCTTCTTCTTGTCAGCTATTATCATCTTGTTCAAATCAACTTGAGCATTGTTAGAGGTTGATGTCTTGATGACTTGATCATGATTTGCTGTTTCTTCTATAGCTTGTTGTTTTTCACTCTGAACAACTTGAGCTCTGTCAGAGGTTGTTTTAGATTCTTCAGTTATCTTCCTTCTTTTCAGAGTTTGAACATTTTCATCTTCTGCAGCTGTATCATCAAAAACCTGAACCATTTTGCATACAAGTTTCATCAGGATTTGAGGAATCTTCATCTCGTGTGGCTTTGTTGGTTCATCAATCTTTCCTTTCCATTTATCTTTGGGATCAACTTGTGATCTTGTCTTGGGCTTTGAAGCCTCAGAATTCGACCTTTCCTTGATCACATTGCCTTTTACCTTAGGCTTTGGAGGTTTCTTTGCATCAGAAGCTTTAGACTTAAGATTTGTCTTCTCAGCTGCAAATCTAGCTTTTTCCTCCTTGAGTATCTCTAAATCCATTCTAGGATTATGCTTGAGAAATAGTCTTCTAGCAATTTCTTCATCAAGTGTCTGAATCTTGGGATCTTTGTAATAGACTATAGTCTCTCTTCCCTTAAGCTTCAGAGTTTGCAAGAACTTCTGAGAGTCTTGACTTTCAGCTTGAATGAGAAGATCAGAACTTGATATTAGACTTTGATCATCAGAACATGTTTTCAGAACTTGAGCGTTCACAGCATCAGAACTTGAAATCTTCTGTGTAGAAGATTTTCTTGAATCAGAAATTAGTTTCTGTGAAGAAACTTTGCTGCTTTGCCCTTGACCTTTGTCTTGACCTTTACCCTTACTAGGTTTTCCCTGGTCATCAGCTTCATCATCTTTCTTTTTCAGTACTTGATCATTAGAGCATTTGGACTTAACTACCTTCTCCCCATTTTTGGCATCATCTGATAGTAGGAGAGAGAGAAGAAGTTCTACTGAAGATTGAATTTCATTCAGTTGAGCTTGTTGAGAGACTTGATTTTGTAGGACCTCAGTGATTTGGGCCTGTTGCTTTTCCTGAACCTTCTCAATTGCTTCAACTTTCTCATGAATAGGTCTGATATACCTGTTCTTGTCTTGCTTCAGCATCAGGTCAAGTTATTAGCATTTTCCTATAGTGTATCAACCTTAGCATGAGTAATGGAGTGTAGACCTTGAAGACTTCTGGTACTCAGAGCTGTAACCTTGAGTTGAGTCTTGAAATCAGAGTTTGACAACAACTCATCATCTTTTGACATATGCTCTGTCAGAACTTTTGTGCTTGGAATAAAATTTGATTCATTCCACTTTTTGGTCCACTCAACTCCTCTGTGAGTTTCTTCCCAAGGAATAGGAGCAACTTGTTAAACAAACTTTTTAACTAATGCTTCCTTTCCAAGAATGGGAGCTGGAGTATCTACTGAAGCACTATCTCCAGAACTTGAAGAAAACTCATCATTCTCTGACAACACAAGAGTGTGTGAGGCTATAGGAGATTCTGGTTCCTGATCCTGAACTGATGTAGAAGGAACCTCAGCATTTAATGGAGAATCAATTGGAGTTGATACATGTCCTTGAGGAGCTTCTAGAAACAACACTGTGGGAATGTTCAGCCTGTGTATGTCAATTTCAAGACTTAATCCTGAATCTTCAACTTGATCTATTTCTCTAATAGGAGAGACATGAGGTGTAATAAATTTTTCTGGTAAAGTGCCTTCATGTGCAGGAAGGGCTTCAATTATAACTGGTTCTTTTGAGATCAGAGATTCCTGATCCCCTTCCTCAGCTTCTTCAGTATCCTCAGAATGAGGTTCTGCCAAATACCTTCCTGCCCTCTTTTTCTTTGATCTCTTGGATGGTGGAGAGATATGATCTGTATCAAGATTTACAGATATTTTCCTTTTCAATATTTTAGAACCTCCAGCTTCATCTTCTTTCTGAAAAATTACATTTTCAGCTTCTACCTCTGTCTGAAAAGTTTCCTTTCCAGCTGCTACCTCTACATGTTATGATGTGAGAACCTGTACCTATTCATCTTCATCAGATTCATCCCTAAGAATTATCCTTCTTTTTCTCCTTGGTGGAGAGCTAGGCACAAAGATATTCCTTTTTGACCTAGAGGATGAGGGTCTGATGGTAGGTTGTGATGGTTGTTGTTGTGAGGATTGTGCTGGTTGAAAATATTTTCTGATGGTAGGCTGTGGTTGAGTTTGAGGTTGAGATGAGTGAGCTGCTTTGGCATTGGTTGTAGGTGTTGATGGAGGTTGAGAGGTGGTAGGTTGTGTGGGTGCAACATAAGGATATATGGTACTGTATGTATGAGAATCAACATTTACTAAGAATTGTTTTACTGATGTAGGAATTTGAAGGGGTCTTAGTAAATTCTTCTTATTATCAGTAGATAATAAGTCAGTGAAGGCCCTTTTAGCTAGTTTAAAGGGTGGAATTGACTCACTAAAATTTTGTGGTGTATCAGGACAATAGAAAGTATAAATAAGTTGACAAAATCTAGCAAAATAGACTATATTGCTATCTTCTTTCATCCTATCTCCAATAAACCCTAAAACAACACTTGCATAACCAAAATGTGTTTGATTCAAAAGGGCATACCCGATTTGCTAACTCATTATGGGTATAACAACAAAGTTTGAACACTTGTTGACAAAAGATTTTGTAATACAGTCAAAGAAAAAGCCCCACTCCCTCCTGATGTGGGGTCTCTTTAATTGTCCTAGCTTTGCCAAAGACTTTTCATAGCCCAGATTTGCCATCATTTGTTGACGAGCTGGCTCCTCAACTGATGAATTGAAGGTGCAATCTTTTGGAAAATGTAGTGCTTGTCGAACAGTTGACAAGGTCACCACATGCTCATCCTCTCCTGTTATAAAGATAATACTTGGGGACCCATCTTTACCACCATCATCATAAACCCCACTCCTCCAAAACTCCAGAATCTGCTTGCCTGAGAGAGCCTGGGGGTCGGTCATTGCATAGCCTATTTCACTTCGAGAAAGAAAGTCTTGGAAGAAATGAAGTTCTGAAGGAGCCTCGCCCTTAGCGAGAATAACCATGTAGTTATTAGGAAAAAACTTGGCTCCATCATAGATTAGATCCTTGGGTGCCAATTCTATAAAGAAATAAGTGAGAAAATGATGTGTTTTACAAGGTGTTTGTTAAAATACCTGTGAGAAAAATAACTTCAGAGAATATTAGAGAGATTAGAGAAAGAAATGTAGGTAAAAGATTGTAAAATCTTTTAATTCCCATATATGCATTCTCTCAACTCAACAGCTCTTTTTGGAAGTAAAACAGACACTTTACACCTGTCAGCCAGTAAATTGTTAAAGCAGTAATTATTGTGCACATGGAGTTGTCAAGGCAAACACGTTTCCCACTAATCAAATGATTATCACTGTGTTCATCTCACTTAATTATTTTTTGATAAATATGACCACTACAATAAATATCACAAATAAGTCAAGTAAATAAATAATGCCACGTAAGCATCAGAGTTTCCATCAGGATTTGCATCAGAACTTGACTATTATCAGAACTTAACAGTCATCAGAATATGGCTTCTGTACTCAAAATGTGAATGTCTGTTTCTGTGATTCTTCATACAAATACTGACTGGGTTCTTCAGAGTTTAATCATCAGAACTTGTCCTCAGAATTTATACAAATAATACTTAACTGTTTGTCAAAAACAACTTAATCACCACAGTAATTTTCATCATTCATATGGAGTGAGAGTGTGTGCATTTTCAAATGATTAGAAAATGATTAAAGTCTGATAAACTTCAGTATATCTTAGAAATAAGGCATAACTAAGAAAAGTGCTTAAAATCTTCCTATAACTTTGAAGTCTACTATAGAATAAATTTATGCAAGAGTCCACCTCAACTGTTTGTGCTCATTTTATGCATCTTTTGACATTCTTTTTACAGTGGCTTCTCAGTGTAAATGAGTCACAACTGCTATCATAATTTATGCTATTATCAGAGTATTTTTCCAGTAATCAGAGAATGTGAAAAGTCACCAAGAAAAATTTATTTGCTTTTCTAAATTCTTTCTTTTTTGAATAAATATTGGGTTTACCAGCAATGCACTCGGGTCTTCCCTTTCACATATATTACTCTAGATCTCAAAGGAGTACCTGATTTCAAATTTTTCTTTTCTTTTCTTTAGATAAGTGAGGCTTATCAAGCATGTAGTTCATCCTTAAGATTTGCTGACATCAGAATTTGACAGATAAGAAGCAAGAATCTAGTTTGTGACTTAGTACTAAGATACACAAAGTAAATTTGACTAAGTTCAAAATTAAAATTTGCTTGTGTTTGAGATTTCCACATAAATAACTAATTCAAACATGGGATATATAGTATGTTAAAGACTACTAGGTCAGCATCTAGCACAATAATCCTCATTGGAGTGAATAGTCACAGAACATTCAAAACACTATCAGAGTATATAGAATCACATCGGATAACAATCAGTATTCAGTATTTAATATATTACAATTTAAGCACATATTACATAGAGATAAGACAATCTGTAAACACTGATCATAAAGTCTGATGCATGAGAACAAAAACTAAGCAGATTTTGAGAAAGAACCTGAAACCATTCTAAGTTCATTTACCAGTCTTGTAAAGGTAGCTTCACATAGTGGTTTTGTGAAGATATCTGCTAGTTGTTGATTTGTTATAACAAAATGCAATTCTACTGTACCTTCCATCACATGTTCCCTTATGAAATGGTACCTAATGCTGATGTGCTTTGTCATGGAATGTTGAACTGGATTATCTTCATGGCAATAGCACTTTGATTATCACAGTAAATAGGTATTTTAGAAAATTCTAACCCATAATCCAGTAACTGATTCTTCATCCAAAGAATCGGTGCACAACAGCTTCCTGCAGCAATATATTCTGCTTCTGTAGTTGATGTGGAAATTGATTTCTGTTTCTTGCTTAACCAAGAAACCAATCTGCCTCCAAGAAATTGGCAGCTTCCACTAGTGCTTTTCCTGTCTATTTTGCATCCTGCAAAATCTGCATCTGAGTAACCTATTAGCTTAAAATCTGATTCCCTAGGATACCATAATCCTAGATCAGCTGTACCCTTGAGGTACTTGAAGATTCTTTTTACATCTATTATATGAGGTTCTCTTGGATCAACCTGAAATCTTGTACAAAGACAGGTAGCATACATGATATCAGGTCTACTTGCAGTTAAATAGAGTAAAGAGCCAATCATACCTCTATAGTTAGTAATATCTACTGATGCTCCAGTATCTTTATCTAACTTGGTTGTAGTGGCCATGGGAGTGGATGGAGTTGAACAGTCTTGCATTCCAAATTTTTTGAGTAAATTTCTGGTGTACTTGGATTGATTTATGAAAGTACCTTCTTCAGTTTTCTTGACTTGAAGTCCAAGAAAATAGCTAAGTTCACCCATCATACTCATTTGATATCTTGACTGTATTAACTTTGAAAATCTTTCACAAAGTTTTGTATTTGTAGAGCCAAAGATGATATCATCAACATATATCTGTACCAAAAGTAAGTCCTTTCCATGGTTGAGGTAGAACAGAGTTTTATCAATTGTTCCTCTGTTAAATCCACTTTCCAGAAGAAATTGAGCTAAAGTCTCATACCATGCTTTTGGAGCTTGCTTAAGGCCATAAAGTGCTTTGTCAAGCCTGTAGACATGATTTGGAAATTTTGGATCTACAAAGCCTGGAGGTTGTTCAACATATACCTCTTCTTCCAATTCTCCATTGAGAAAAGCACTTTTCACATCCATTTGAAAGACTTTAAACTTCTTCTAAGCAGCATAAGCCAAAAAGATCCTTATGTATTCCAATCTAGCAACTGGAGCAAATGTTTCATCATAGTCAATACCCTCCTGTTGAGAATAGCCTTAAGGAACCAGTCATGCTTTATTTCTTGTAATTATGCCCTGTCAGTTTTGTTTCTGAACACCCATTTTGTGCCAACAATGGATCTGTTCTTTGGTCTTGGCATTAGGGTCCAGACTTTATTTCTTTCAAACTCATTTAACTCTTCCTGCATTGCTTGACCCAATCAACATCTTGAAGAGCTTCTTCCACTTTCTTTGGTTTAGTCTGAGATAGAAATGAATGATAGAGACATTCATTTGATATTGTTATTCTAGTTCTGACACCTGTTTCAGGATCTCCAATTATTAAGTCAGGTGTGTGTGCTTTAGTCCACTTCCTTGCAGATGGAAGTTGATCTCTAGAACTGGATCCTCCCCCATGATACATGTTGTCTCCATCAGCATTTTCTGATGCTCCCCCCGAAGTTATGCTCTCTGAGATTCCAGAATTATTAGAATTTGGCTCATTAGAACTTGATGAATCAAAACTTAAGGAGCCAGTGACAGGTTTTGATGCTTTTTGAGAGTCTTGAGATATGGTATTATCATCAGCTTGCTCCCCCTGAACAGGTGCATTTTCCTTTAGATTAGTTACCACAGTTTCAATGACATCAGAATTTAACCCGTCAGAACTTACAAGATCAGTACTTAAGTCATCAGAATTTACAGAATCAGAATTTACATCTTCATTTTCAAATCTCAGCTGATCATGATCATTGAAATCTTCAAGTCCAGTAATCTTCTTATCATCAAAAGACACATTGATAGATTCCATGACAACCCTTGTTCTTAAATTGTAGACCTTGAAGGCTTTTGTGGAAAATGGATATCCAACAAAAATTCCTTCATCAGCTTTTAGATCAAATTTTGACAGCTGTTCAGGATGAGTCTTAAGAACAAAACACTTGCATCCAAATACATGAAAATATTTCAGAGTTGGCTTCTTTTTCTTCACCATCTCATATGGTGTTTTTCCATGCTTGTTGATGAGTGTAGCATTCTGTGTAAAATAAGCAGTCTGCACAGCTTCAGCCCAAAAGTAGGTTGGTAGCTTTGCTTCATCAAGTATAGTTCATGCAGCTTCAATAAGAGTCCTGTTCTTTCTTTCTACAACTCCATTCTGCTGTGGAGTTTCAGTGCCATTATCACTTTTTATGATTTTCACATAGTCTTTTACACACTTATCCAGCTGTCTTACATGATCAGTTAGAGTAGATGCAGTTTCATTCTTCTTGTGCAAGAAATACACCCAAGTGTATCTTGTGAACTCATCCACTATAACCATAACATATTTCTTCCTTGCAATAGACATGATATTGACTTGACCAAATAGATCAACATGCAGTAAGTGATAAGGCTCAAGAATTGAGGATTGAATTTTGCTCTTGAATGAAAATTTCCTTTGTTTTGCCTTTTGACAGGAGTCACAAAGACCATCAGGAGCAAATACTGATTTTAGCAGTCCTTATTATTCCCAGTGGACTAACAATGAGATTTACAGAAGGGGGGTTGAATGTAAATCTCAAAACTTTTTCAAGTTTTGAGCAGTTTGTAAGGCTAAGTGTTTGAGTGATCAAATGTGTGTGAATTGCTTGGAGCTGATGCAGACAGATATATATTCAAACACAAATGTAATGAACACAAAGAACTTAAAAACTTTTCTGGTGGATTTGTTGTTCCACCAGAGATGTGTTATTTCAGAAAATCTATGATTCAAAATTAAATCACAGCTGCTTCCTAGTACAAACTAGATGATTTTCTCTCTTGATATTTCTAAACAGCTCAGGGAAAATTCACATCTAATTACTAGCTACTACTTGGTTTATATATCACCAAGTTTACAAGTGAAGACAAAGATAAAGTACAATAATAAAATAGTTCTCCACTTGTTTCTATTCCATTTTTATCCAGTGTAATATGGAATTATCTGTTGACTTTCCATTTTGAACCAGACTAAAAATGGCTGCTTTTTCTGCTGTTCCTGAAATAGGCTACCACATCTCTGTCAATCCATGTGCCTCTGTCAGCTTTGTTAACTATCACTATCAACTGCTATGAGACTGAGCATCCGTTGAAGCTTTCATGCGTTGATGGCTTTATCCGTTGATGCTCTAGCAGTTGAAGCTTTATCCGTTGAAGCACTTATCCGTTGATGGATATTATCCGTTGAAGTATTAGAGACATCCGTTGAAGCTTTGTTTCTTATCCGTTGAAGGTCTTCAATATCCGTTGACACTTCTTCACTTATACAAAATTACAAGGCATGAAATATTTACAATTAGCCCTCCTATTTGTACATCCATTAGTAGTCAACATGACTGATTATTTCCTAACAACATCTAAAAATTACAGCTTGAAACCACAGAGTGAAATGTGCTACAATACCAAACTTATTGCTAAGTAAGGCTACTCCTTCAACGTATAGCCAAGATGGTCTTATCCGTTGAGGCTACAAACACTAGATTTCTACTTAAGTGTTTTGCTTAACTTATCATCAAACTAATACACATATTCCTAACAATCTCCCCCTATTTATGTCTACTAGAACTGTAGGCATAAATTTGGGTTTAGCTTGATGATAACAAAACACTTAACAAATATATAAACTGTAACAAAGCAGAAATTCAAAAGTGCTACAAAAGTGTATATGCTGAGATGAAATTGAAGAAATACATTGTTTCCAAGGGTGCTCCTTTAGCCTGAGCAAATTACTTTCTTTTCCTTTGATCCCTGGTTTTCTTTCCTAGCCTCCTGTCATTCTCCTCTATTTGAAGTTGAAGTTGTCTGTAGAATTCAGCTTCATCTTCTTCATTGATATCTAACTTAGACTGCATATCCTTGAGAGTTTCATTACTGGCAATCTTTAGCTGATCTTCAATTCTGAAAAATCTTCTGACTCCTTTGTTGTCTCTAACTCCATCAACCAATGAGGTGATTTGTGAATTGTAATACCTCTCTCTTGAATGAGTAAAGTTCTAGGCAAGGCATTGGGCTCCCTCCAAGTTTTCCTTATGTTGGCAATCTTGTTGAGAATCTCAGTCCTGGCAGTCCTGGTAAAGCCAGAATCCTTTTGTATGGCTGAGTAGACTCTAATCAAGGTAGAGTAGCCTTCATTCAGAATTCTGTGAAGAGGCCATGTTCTTTCCCCAGCTCCTTTGTATTTGAACACTAGTCTTTCTGGTAGCTGTCTATAGGCAGCTATTCCCCTTACATCCTCCAGCTCATCCAGATAGAGTTCAATGTCTGAAAATTCTTTTATGTCACAGATGTGAACATAATCATCTTTAGAGGTTTGAGGTTTAGGCTTAGGCTTCTGTGTGAATTTGATTGAGGCTTTAGAGGGTGTTGATTTGATTCTTCTTTTCTGTTTCTTTGATGGTGTAAAAGAGGTTAGGAAGGTGGGCAATTTGATGGTGTCCCAATCAATTGGTTCCTCCTTAGGAATGATTGGTTCACCATGAATGTTTATGAAGGGGTCAGGCACAATGGGTTCAGGAATAGAGGGTAGTGGTTTGGATATTGATTGGTTTTCTTCAGTCTCATCTACCATCTTTCTCTTTGCATTGACCTTCTTTCTATTCCCTTTCTGCCATTCTTCCTTACTTCTTTCCTCCATCTCAGTACCAACCATGTCCCCCATAGCTCTATCTTCACCTTTGTCTTCAATTTCTTTCTGTTCTTCAGCCTGACTTAACTTTAGCTATTTTTCAAGCTTTGCTTGTGCTCTTTTGTTAGCCTTTAGCTGTTTGGCTTCTTCCTTCAACCTCTTGGTTTCTTCCCTCTTGGCTATTGAGAATTTGGGATGTCCTTGCATCACATAGATGCTCTTTCC